>NC_030680.2:39514219-39563360 GCF_000004195.4 Xenopus tropicalis
AAGAGAAGATAGGAGCCGGGCATGCTGGGAGTTGCAGTACAGTAAAGCACCCTGTGAGCTGAGCTACATTCAACGGGCACACAGTATGGAGGCACAGGGCATGCTGGGAGTTTCAGTACAGTAAAGCACCTTGTGAGCTGAGCTACATACAAGGGACACAGTATGGAGGCACAGGGCATGCTGGGAGTTGTAAGTACAGTAAAGCTGGGAGTTGCAGTACAATAAAGCGCCTTGTGAGCTGAGCTACATACAAGGGGCAAAGTATGGAGGCACAGGGCATGCTGGGAGTTGCAGTAGATTGAGTAAAGCGCCCTCTGAGCTTAGCGACATACAAGGGGCACGGTATGGAGGCACAGGGCATGCTGGGAGTTGCAGTACAGTAAAGCTCCCTGTGAGCTGAGCTACATAAAAGGGACCCACAGTATGGAGGCATAGGGCATGCTGGGAGTTGTAGGACAGTAAAGCACCTTGTGAGGTGAGCTACATACAAGGGGCACTGTATGGAGGCACAGGGCATGCTGGGAATTGTAGTACAGTAAAGCGCCCTGTGAGCTGAGCTACAAACAAGGGGCACGGTATGGAGGCACAGGGCATGGCGGTAGTTGTAGTACAGTAAAGCGACCTGCGAGCTGAGCTACATACAAGGGGCACAACACAGTATGGAGGAGCCGGGCATGCTGGGAGTTGCAGTACAGTAAAGCGCCCTGTGAGCTGAGCTACATTCAAGGGGCACAGTATGGAGGCACAGGGCATGCTGGGAGTTGCAGTACAGTAACGCGCCCTGTGAGCTGAGCTACATTTAAGGGGCACACAGTATGGAGGCACAGGGCATGTTGGGAGTTGCAGTACAGTAAAGCGCCTTGTGAGCTGAGCTACATACAAGGGACACAGAATGGAAGCATAGGGCATGCTGGGAGTTGCAGTACAGTAACGCGCCCTGTGAGCTGAGCTACATTCAAGGGGTACAGTATGGAGGCACAGGGCATGCTGGGAGTTGCAGTACAGTAACGCGCCCTGTGAGCTGAGCTACATTTAAGGGGCACACAGTATGGAGGAGCCGGGCATGCTGGGAGTTCCAGTACAGTAAAGCGCCCTGTGAGGTGAGATACATTCAAGGGGCACACAGTATGGAGGCACAGGGCATGTTGGGAGTTGCAGTACAGTAAAGCGCCTTGTGAGCTGAGCTACAAACAAGGGACACAGTATGGAGGCACAGGACATGCTGGGAGTTGTAGTACAGTAAAGAGCCCTGTGAACAGAGCTACATACAAGGGGCACAGTATGGTGGCATAGGGCATGCTGGGAGTTGTAGTACAGTATAGAGCCCTGTGAGCTGAGCTACATTCAAGGGGCACAATATGGAGGCACAGGGCATGCTGGGAGTTGTAGTACAGTAACGCGCCCTTTGAGCTGATCTACATACAAGGGGCACAGTATGGAGGCACAGGGCATGCTGAGAGTTGTAGTACAGTAACGCGCCCTTTGAGCTGATGTACATACAAGGGGCACAGTATGGAGGCACAGGGCATGCTGGGAGTTGTTAGTACAGTAAAGCACCCCGTGAACAGAGCTACATACAAGGGGCACGGTATGGAGGCACAGGGCATGCTTGGAATTGTAGTACAGTAAAGCGCCCTGTGAGCTGAGCTACATACAAGGGGCACGGTATGGAGGCACAGGGCATGGCGGTAGTTGTAGTACAGTAAAGCGACCTGCGAGCTGAGCTACATACAAGGGGCACACAGTATGGAGGAGCCGGGCATGCTGGGAGTTGCAGTACAGTAAAGCACCCTGTGAGCTGAGCTACATTCAACGGGCACACAGTATGGAGGCACAGGGCATGCTGGGAGTTTCAGTACAGTAAAGCACCTTGTGAGCTGAGCTACATACAAGGGACACAGTATGGAGGCACAGGGCATGCTGGGAGTTGTAGTACAGTAAAGCGCCCTGTGAGCTGAGCTACATTCAAGGGGCACACAGTATGGAGGCACAGGGCATGCTGGGAGTTTCAGTACAGTAAAGCACCTTGTGAGGTGAGCTACATACAAGGGACACAGTATGGAGGCACAGGGCATGCTGGGAGTTGTAGTACAGTAAAGCGCCCTGTGAGCTGAGCTACAATCAAGGGGCACACAGTATGGAGGCACAGGGCATGTTGGGAGTTGCAGTACAGTAAAGCGCCTTGTGAGCTGAGCTACATACAAGGGACACAGTATGGAGGCACAGGGCATGCTGGGAGTTGTAGTACAGTAAAGCGCCCTGTGAACAGAGCTACATACACACACAGTATGGAGGCACAGTGCATGCTGGGAGTTGTAGTACAGTAATGCGCCGTTTGAGCTGAGTTACATACAAGGGGCACAATATGGAGGCACAGGGCATGCTGGGAGTTGTAGTACAGTAACGCGCCCTTTGAGCTGATCTACATACACAGGGGCACAGTACTGGAGGCACAGGGCATGCTGGGCAGTTGTAAAGTCAGTAAGCACCCCGTGAACAGAGCTACATACAAGGGGCACAGTATGGTGGCATAGGGCAATCTGGGACGTTGTAGTACAGTATAGAGGCCCTGTGAGCTGAGCTACATTCACGGGGCACGGTATGGAGTCACGGAGGGGCATGCTGGGGAGTTGTAGTACAGTAAAGAGCCTTGTGAGCTGAGCTACATACAAGATAGATAAAGTAAAGACTGCGGTACTAAAATGTACTACACGGACAGTTTATTGCTTCATCCTGTCCATAAACTGCAGCAGCCAATCGTTGCTCTCCTAAGAGGCGGGAAAACCATTTGCAGCCAATCGACAGCTGTACACTTAGACTGGCTGAGGGCGGAGCTGTCGTCAATGTTTGTGGGTGGGGCTAATAGACGAGTGGGCAGGAAGCTTGACAGATTAGGGAGCGGAGATGTGACAGGGGCGGGCCATGGAAGAGTTTGTAATTTGAATAGGCGCAGACACAGAGGAGCAAAGTCTCAGAGGGGCGGGCCATTTGTGGGAGGAAAGTGAGGGGCGGGAGAGAAGGATAAAGCAGCTGGCGCGGCACCTTATTAGGGCGGAATGCTTTGTGCGGCTGCTGGGGTTTTAGTCTTTGTAACGCGAAAATTTTGTGGGACATTGGTGACTACTTGGTGTTTCTATAGGGGCAAGTAGGTGCCTGTACGAAGGACTTTGTTGACTAATTTATAGTAAGATATCAGGGGCAGATACTGAGGTATTTCTATGGGTGCAAGTAGGTGCCTGTACAGAGAATAATATAAACTAATGTGTAGTGAGATTAGGGCAGATACTGAGGTATTTTCTATGGGTGCAAGTAGGTGCCTGTACAGAGAATAATATAAACTAATGTGTAGTGAGATTAGGGGCAGATACTGAGGTATTTCTATGGGTGCAAGTAGGTGCCTGTACAGAGGACTTTATTGACTAAAGTAAGAATTAGGGGCAGATACTGAGGTATTTCTATGGGTGGAGGTAAGTGTCCATATAAAGTATTTTATAGTCTAATCTGTTTTAAAGAAATTAGGGACGGGTGCTAAGGCATTTTTATGGGTGCAAGTAGGTGCCCTGTAACAGAACATTATAGACTAATCTATAGTAAGATATTAGGGACAGGCACTGAGGTATTCTATGGGTGCAGGTAGGTGCCTGTACAGAGAATGATATAAACTGTGTAGTAAGATATTAGGGACAGGCACTGAGGTATTTCTATGGGTGCAAGTAGGTGCCTGTACTAAGGGACTTTATTTACTAAAGTAAGAAATTAGGGGCACACACTGAGGGATTTCTATGGGTGCAAGTAGGTGCCTGTACAAAGGGCTAGTTTGATACACATGGGTTATGTACTGAGGTATTTGGGTAAAAGTAGGCACCTGTACAATTGGATTTTTGTCATCTTATTTTAATTAATTAAACTCAGGCACTGATATATATATATATTGGGTACAGTAGGTGCCTGTGCAAAGGACTTGTACTGTGGGGGCAGTTGGTTCTTGTGCAAAGGATTAAATGGTTTAAATTAATGAAAATGTAATGTACTGTTGGCCTGTGCTGGAAAAAGTTGTGTGTTTGCTTCGGAAACACTACTATAGAGTTTCCATACTGTATACTAAGTTTTGCAATCTAAATTGTTCAGGGCAGACTACTTTTCAATAGTCGCTCATGGAGTATGTGGCCTGTCGGATAGAATTGATGACCCAACATTTTTTCAGTCCACCACTTAAAGGCTGGGGATTGCAAACCAGGAGTGAAAAGAGTGTTACCAAAATGGGTGACCTTAAGCCAGTCATCCCCAACCAGTGGCTCAGGGGCAACATATTGCTCCCCAACCCCTTGGATGTTGCCCTCAGTGCCCCCCAAACCAGGTGGTTATTTTTGAAATCCTGACTTGGGGGCAAGTTTTGGTTGAATAAAAACAAGATTTACTACCAAATAAAGCCCCTGTAAGCTGATAGTGTTCATAGAGGCTGCCTCATAGCCAATCTTAGCCCTTATTTGGCACCTCCACAAACTAAAAAGTTTGGGGATCCCTGCCTTAAGTCATACAGCAAACCAGGAGTGGAAAAAAAAGCTTACCCAAAATAGGATGACCTTAAGCCATACAGCTTTCTAACGGAATCCCATACTTTCGTGTTGTAGGCAAACATTGCCATTTTGTGGTCTTTTTGTGGTGTTGGCACTAAACTAATGCTGTGGGGAGTATGGTTGTGCAGCGATAGCTTCCAAGGATTCCCCATGAGGGCAATCAATTGTCGAATGGAATATTAAAATATGGGAAACTTAAAGTGGACCTGTCACCCAGCCTGAAAAAGCTGTATAATAAAAGCCCTTTTCAAATTGAACATGTAACCCAAAGTCATTTTTTTATTAACACATCTATACCCATTATATAAGCATTTAAAAGTCCCAGCTGTCCATCATATCTTGCCTGACCTGCCTCTATGCCTTAGGCATAGGGGTGGGGCAGACAGTTACTTTCACTTTCAATTCAGAACTTCTTAGATGTCACTGCACTCCTCACATTCCCCCTCCCTCCTCACAATCTAATTGTGTTTTACTGTGCATGGATATGGGTATCAGGTCCCCTCATACTGGCACAGAAACAAGATTTTGGTAGGATGCACATCTTGCTTTAAAGGAACAGTAACACCATAAAATGAAAGTGTATAAAAGTAATTAAAATATCATGTACTGTTGCTCTGCGCTGGTAAAAGTTGTGTGTTTGCTTCAGAAGGCTACTATAGTTTATATAAATACTCTGCTGTGTAGCCATGGGGGCAGCCATTCAATGGAGAAAAGGCACAGGCACATAGCAGATAACAGATAGAACACTATTATATTCTACAGAGCTTATCTGCTATGTAACCTGTGTCTTTTCTCTTTTTTTCAAGCTTGAATGGCTGCCCCCATGGCTACACAGCAGCTTATTTTATAAACCAGTGCTGTCCAACTTCTACGGTGCTGAGGGCCGAAATTTCTCTAGCATACATGGTGGAGGGCCGCTAATGGAAGCCAGTTTTGACCACTCCCCTTTTTGAAACCACACCCACTTCAAACCACACCCATTTTATCACAATGGTGGTAGCACAGCAAAATCCCAAATGCTTGGTCCTTACTGTGGGGATATCAACCATCATTCATATGTGAAAGAATTATGTCATATTAAGATATACCCTTAAATTCCATATGCCTCCTCCTCCCCTGTGGATAGCAGAGCAACCCCCAGTACATAATTACACACCGTTGGGACCATTTAATGGCTATTTCCAACTGCTAACAAACTCCCACAACAAACCCCTGCCAGGTTCACCTCCCACAAGCAGCATAGGGCAAGCAGAGTATGGCGCACACACAGGCAGCACTCTGCCTGTCCTATGCTGTCTGTGTGTGCCATACTCTGCCTGTCCTAACCTGCCTGTGTGTGCCATACTCTGCCTGCCCTACCCTGCCTGTGTGTGCCATACTCTGCCTGCCCTACCCTGACTGTGTGTGCCATACTCTGCCTGCCCTACCCTTACTGTGTGTGCCATACTCTGCCTGCCCTACCCTTCCTGTGTGTGCCACACTCTGCCTGCCCTATGCTGCCTGTGTGTGCCATACTCTGCCTGCCCTACCCTGACTGTGTGTGCCATACTCTGCCTGCCCTACCCTTCCTGTGTGCCATACCCTCCCTGACCTATGCTGCCTGTGTGTGCCATACTCTACCTGCCCTATGCTGTCTGTGTGTGCCATACTCTGCCTGTCCTAACCTGCCTGTGTGTGCCATACTCTGCCTGCCCTACCCTGACTGTGTGTGCCATACTCTGCCTGCCCTACCCTTCCTGTGTGTGCCATACTCTGCCTGCCCTACCCTTCCTGTGTGTGCCATACTCTGCCTGCCCTACCCTTACTGTGTGTGCCATACTCTGCCTGCCCTACCCTTCCTGTGTGTGCCACACTCTGCCTGCCCTATGCTGCCTGTGTGTGCCATACTCTGCCTGCCCTACCCTGACTGTGTGTGCCATACTCTGCCTGCCCTACCCTTCCTGTGTGCCATACCCTCCCTGAACTATGCTGCCTGTGTGTGCCATACTCTACCTGCCCTATGCTGGCTGTATGTGCCATACTCTGCCTACAGTACCTATGTCTGAGGTGTGAAGAAGTGAACAATGGGAGTGACTACAGTCTGAGCCTGAGGTGTGAACACTGCAGGGGTTGAACAATGCAGAAACTAAAAGGTGTGAAAAACATAGGGGATTACATTTTTAAACAATACAGAGGGATTACAGCCTAAATCTGAGGTGAGAACCATGCAGGGGGCCAGTTAATCTCAGTACTGATACCATTTAATGCTTACTCAAAGGTAAGCCATCAAAGCAGCCAGACAGGTTGGGGGCCACACAGAGGGGGGTCACGGGCCGCCAGTTGGACAGCACTGATATAAACTATAGTAGTGTTACTGTAGAAAACACCCCAGCTGTACCAGTGCAGGGCAACAGTACATTATATTTAATTACTTTAAAGCTCTTTCAATTTTTGGTGTTACTGTTCCTTTAATAACAGTGTCCACAAAATGGAGCCTGCCTGTTTTCTGCAATGGTGAATTCCAGTGCTGAAGGAAATAAGTATAGTGTAATTGAAGTTTATTTTGCTTGACAAACACAATAGAAAACAATTTGTAATTATTTCTTAGGGTGACAGGTCCCCTTTAAGCTGCTTTATAGGAAAATAATTTTCAAATAAATTTCTTACCAAAATCCCAAAGACAAGTAACAAAAACCTGATGAATTCAAGGTTTGTTTCTAAACTATATACATCTGGAGCTTTTCTTTCCATCCTGCAACCTTGTGCATACAAATCTAGAGAATGGCACATTTATTATGAAGATATAAAATATGCCTATACCACTTACAAACCCAGATGGCTCTAACCTACCAACAGATGCAGAATTCAGATCCTGTAGTACTTGACACTTTATTACATTCTACATGTCTCATTGGCAATCTGAGAGGCAGGATTCTTTTTATTTTGTGTATATTAGATACCACGCCTGGCCACATGAATCCCCAGGCTGCTGGTAAGATACAACTTAGCATTTAAATTTGTGCAGTGGACCGTGTATTATAGAATGTCCTCTGTACTATACAGATCGAAAAAATCTACAATATCAAACTTATTGGTGTTCACCTTGACAGTACTGCAGTGACGCTTCTGGGTCATAATTACAGGACGGCCCTGTGCAGGCTCTCAAACTGCTGAAAAAACCTCACTGTAATGTGAGAAACCTAATAAGCATGAGAAGCACCAGCACTTCCATTTGTCAAACCACTGTTTGACTTCTTACTGCCTGGCATAGGCGGATTTTCAATAAGGCTAGGGGAGGCTAAGCCTCCCCAAACCTGCTCTGGCACCCTAAAAATAAAAATAATAAAATAAAAAAAACTGGCTCTGTTGCTGCGCTGTCCTGCAAATCTTCTCCTGTCCCTGCAAGCTCCGGGTTCTGCTCTAATCAGCTGTGCTCTGATTGGATCTTTCTTCTTGTATATTCTCCAATCAGAGCACAGCTTTCTTGACAGACAGTAAAATTGACCAATCAAGACACAGATGCAGACAGGGATCGGGAAATTTTGCAAACTGCAGAAATGAAGACTTAAAAAAGAAGAATCTGCAGACTGTAAGTTTACCCATAAACCAGCTTTGAACTTTGCTGCAGTTTTCATCCCACAGGTACTATACACAGGTGCTATACTGTATATGTTCTAAAGGCTGACCCACTAGCTGGAATTAAATTGTTTTTTTGCCATCTGACATTTATAATATCCCCTACCCTAACAGATGGAGGGTAAGTTAATTTTTCCCCCTGACAAAGCTCATTGTGCTTTTATATATTTGTTATGGTTTTTTGCACATTCTATTTTTTTTTTACTTTTGTCATTGTTTTTTTCATTTATAGTAAGTTACAGTGGGGAAAATGCTGTGTATCAGTGCCAGTGTTATAGTGCCAGGGCCTGAATATCTGCCCTCAGTACCCACTGCTCCTCATGGCATATAATGTGCTGGTTCTGTATATAAAGACTGTGTCTCGCTGTATATAACGTGCCTGGGATGTCAGTACCCACTGCCTCACTTTCTATAAAGCTAACTTAAACACATCTAATGGGGAGGTTCACTTTTAAGTTAACTTGTAGTATATTACAGAATGGCCTATTTCTAGCAACTTTGCAATTGGTCTTCCTAGTTAATTTTATATAGTTTTTGAATAATTTGCCTTTTGCTTCTGCCTCTTTCCAGCTTTCAAATGAGGGTCACTGACTAAAAAGTATTGCTCTGCGAGGCTACAGTTTTATTTTTCCATGCAGGCCCCTTAACTATTCATATTCCCATCTCTTGTTTAAACCACTACCTGGTATATAAGACCCTAGCAACCAGATAGCTGCTGAAATACCAAATGGAGAGCTGCTGAACAAAAATCTAAATAACCGAAAAACCCTTAAAAATAAAAGAGGACCAATTGCAAATTGTCTCAGAATATCAGTGTCTACATCATATTAAAAGTTAATTTAAAGGTGAACTACCCCTTTAACCTAACTGAACACAAATGTATAGAGAACCCCTAACAGAAGTGCACGTATGAATGCTTTTACATCCTAAGCATTTTAGGGTTAAAAAAATCCCCCCCACCCGCACTTTTGCACAGTATCCCTGGGAGTCAGTGGGAACGGCAAGAGGTAGTTGGGAGGTTAATTTTTTACACCAGCAGTGAATCCACTAAGTGTCACATTAGCTGTAGGTCAGTCTGTGTATGGGCCATCTTTAGCCTCCCCAAACAAAAAAGTCATCCTCCGCCTATGCTGCCTGGGACTTATTGAATGGCTTATGTCATGAAATGTAACACAAACTTTAAGCAAGAACCCCTATAACTCCCAGAATTAGTGGGCATGTCTTCTGCAGAGTTGTCAAACTCTGCCACCAACTCACTTCTTTAAAGCCTGGGTTCCTTAGCTTTGAACATTCTAAGATGGTGTCAGGGATAAATGGCATAGTCTTCCTTTTTTTGCTTTTACTGGAAAATTGCTCCAAGCACCTTAGCACCCTCTCCATGGTCTGGCAACCTTCTCATACAATCATGACACATCAATGTTATTCTTTGGTGTATTAGATACTAAACAGCATATTTTCTCCATGACTCCCAGACTCAGTGGTCTACAATTGTCTCCCTTTCCATATTGAACCCCTAAGATTTCCTGTCAAGGTCCCAAAGAGGTTCCAGCTTTTTATAGTTAACTGAAAAACCAGAAGCCTCCTAATAGCTTTCAGTGCTCCTCATCGCCATCTCAAACTGTGCAGGGTTTAAATTCTAACTTCTTCCTTCCAGCAATGTTTGCTCTTTGCTGCACTTTTATGTCCCACAATTGCATGTTGAATTTTACCTTTTTTGGTAGGAAAATCTCCATAAAACTAGGGAAATTAAATGTTTTATTTTTATTAAGTGAAGTTTGCCATTTTCTGCAGCATTTAAGCAGCATTTTGGATGGAATACATGAAAAAAAAAGTTGTAAGAAGTTGTTGAGTTGCTGGGGCACTTTGGACAATAATAACGCACATCTCGTCTAATACCTTCGGAACAGCAAACCTTGCAGGCTCTCTGGGAATAGCTTTTTTTCAGGTGTTTGTGGAATCTAATTAAATTAAAGGAATTCTGGCAATGAATTCCAAACAAGGTTAGAAAATCCCACTTACATGGGTTTATCCTATAGGCTAAAGCTCACCCACTGGGTTTTTAAAGCAGAAGCTGGGATAATAGCTGACCAGATTCCCGACTACAGACCGGTTTCACCCTTTTTGGGGCTCATCAGTGTAGTGCAGGGAATCTTGGCTTTTTTTTCTCCAAATGTTCTGAAGTCACCCCATTTGTCAAAATGTTATTTAATTGTGTAGTTTGGAAATGCCTTTCCACTGCCATACAGAATCAAAATCCATCGAATGGTATCTGGGAAATAATCTTAACGGGACGATTCAAAAATCTTCCATAGAGTAAAAAGGGAATTTCTCCAAATGTTCTGAACTGGCTTAGTGCCCAGGTGTGGGGGTCACACTATACACTGGTTCTCTCTGGTTCTGTGAGCTATATCTGTACAGCCAGGAACCCAGTAAGTTGGGCCTGTAGGAGCGTGAATCCCTGGGCCGTATGCAATGAAGGTGGGACTTCATACATACATACAGCACATAGGGAATATTCTCCTCTGGGTGACGTCTCAGGGGGCTGATACATTAATTACATGTTCACCATGAATGGTGTCCCAAGTCACAGCGCAGCCTTGGGTAGACCAGGCGCCTATTTTCTCCTTAAAACTCGTGTTTAGAGTCCTGCAGTGGGTTGGTTGCCCACAAAAAAATTGGGTAGCCTGTCCTGTTGCGGGTAGGACTTTTGGATGTGGGTTATGGTTTTAAGGTGGCCGATAGGGCTGTATTGCTGATTCGGAAATACTGTACTAAGAAATAAAAGTCATTTTAAACACTCATCCATGGTATCTAACCTAACTCTTGTTTTCTAGATCAAGAACATGAACCAGAGTGAACCCCCTGACTATCTATTCTCAGGTTTTCAATCCATGTTTTTTGTAATAGTTTATTTTTCTTTAATATTTCAGTGTCTTTTCCTCAGTGTTGTGGTTCCTGACTGCTAATATCCTTATCATTTACAGTAGGGGGTACATTATTCCTTATAATACATGAGTGATACTCAGATTTCCCTGTATATCTCAGCCTGCAGCCTTGTGCTTTTATATGGGCTCAGAACCCCTCAATGACTGCTAATATCCTTATCATTTACAGTAGGGGGTACATTATCCCTTATAATACATGAGTGATACTCAGAGTTCCCTGTATATCTCAGCCTGCAGCCTCGTGCCTTTATATGGGCACAGAACCTCTCAGTGACTGCTAATATCCTTATCATTTACAGTAGGGGGTACATTATCCCTTATAATACATGAGTGATACTCAGAGTTCCCTGTATATCTCAGCCTGCAGCCTTGTGCCTTTATATGGTCACAGAACCCCTCAGTGACTGCTAATATCCTTATCATTTACAGTAGGGGGTACATTATCCCTTATAATACATGAGTGATACTCAGAGTTCCCTGTATAACTCAGCCTGCAGCCTTGTGCCTTTATATGGTCACAGAACCCCTCAGTGACTGCTAATATCCTTATCATTTACAGTAGGGGGTACATTATCCCTTATAATACATGAGTGATACTCAGAGTTCCCTGTATAACTGAGCCTGCAGCCTTGTGCCTTTATATGGTCACAGAACCCCTCAGTGACTGCTTATATCCTTATCATTTACAGTAGGGGGGTACATTATCCCTTATAATACATGAGTGATACTCAGAGTTCCCTGTATAACTGAGCCTGCAGCCTTGTGCCTTTATATGGGCACAGAACCCCTCAGTGACTGCTAATATCCTTATCATTTACAGTAGGGGGGTACATTATCCCTTATAATACATGAGTGATACTCAGAGTTCCCTGTATAACTCAGCCTTGTGCCTTTATATGGTCACAGAACCCCTCAGTGACTGCTAATATCCTTATCATTTACAGTAGGGGGTACATTATCCCTTATTATACATGAGTGATACTATGAGACTAAGAGAAATGGAAACTCTTCATGTTTATTTATGAGATTAATGAAATACAATATTCCAATATCAACAAAGATTTGTGGTACAACTTTCTGCAGAATCAGCATTCTGAGGAACTCAAACAGTCGAGCTCAGCGCGGTCCAGTAGGAACCTCAGGAACAGGGGATTCGGGAACTTGAGATCCGTATCAGACGGTTCCGGATCAGCGGATTCAGAGATGGAAAGGTCAGCAGGAACAGCCCCCAACACATACCCAATTCCCCTATAGAGAGATATGATAAAAATTGCAGCATAGTTATTTTTCTGTACTAAGCACAATCGTGCAGGAACAGCCCCCAAAAAATACCCAATGCCTGGACAGAGAGATTCCATGATAATGGGTGCATGGTTATTTATCTGTACTAAGCACAATTCTGCAGAAACAGCCCCCAAACCATACCCAATGCCTGGATAGAGCGATACCATCTTAATGGCTGCATGGTTATTTCTCTATACTAATTACAATCCTGCAGAAACAGCCCCCAAACCATACCCAATGCCTGGACAGATCGATACCATCATAATGGCTGCATGGTTATTTCTCTTTACTAAGCACAATCCTTCAGAAACAACCCCCAAACCATACCCAATCCTGCAGGAGCAGCCCCCAAACCATACCCAATGCCTGGACAGAGCGATACCATCATAATGGCTGCATGGTTATTTCTCTGTACTAAGCACAATCCAGCAGAAACAGCCCCCAAACCATACCCAATTCCTAGACAGAGCAATACTATCATAATAGCTTTATGGTTATTTCTATACTAAGCACAATCCTGCAGAAATAGCCCCCCAAAAATACCCAGTGCCTTGACAGAGAGATGCCATGATAATGGGTGCATGGTTATTTATCTCTACTAAGCACAATCCTGCAGTAAGTGCCCCCAAACCATACCCAATGCCTGGACAGAGCGATACCATCATAATGGCTGCATGGTTATTTCTCTATACTAATTACAATCCTGCAGAAACAGCCCCCAAACCATACCCAATCCTGCAGGAACAGCCCCCAAACCGTACCCAATGCCTGGACAGAGAGATACCATCATAATGGCTGCATGGTTATTTCTCTGTACTAAGTACAATCCTGTAGGAACAGCCCCCAAACCATGCCCAATCCTGCAGAAACAGCCCCCATACCATTCCCAATCCCAGGACAGAGCAATACCATCATAATGGCTGCATGGATATTTCTCTGTACTAAGCACAATCCTGCAGAAACAGCTCCCAAACCAAACCCCAATCCTGCAGTAACAGCCCCCAAACCATACCCAATCCTGCAGAAACAGCCCCCAAACCAAATCCAATCCTACAGGAACAGCCCCCAAACCATGCCTAATGCCTGGACAGAGAGATACCATCATAATGGCTGCATAGTTATTTCTCTGTACTAAGCACAATCCTTCAGAAACAGCCCCCAAACCATACCCAATCCTACAGGAACAGCCCCTAAACCATGCCTAATGCCTGGACAGAGCGATACCATTATAATGGCTGCATGGTTATTTCTCTGTACTTAGTACAATCCTGCAGGAACAGCCCCCAATCCAAACCCAATCCTACAGGAACAGCCCCCAAACCATACCCAATACTGCAGAAACAGCCCCCAAACCATTCCCGGTCTCAGGAGTTGCAGTACAGTTAAGCGCCCTGTGAGCTTAGCTACATACAAGGGGCACAGTATGGAGGCACAGAGCATTCTGGGAGTTGTAGTACAATAAAGCGCCCTCTGAGTTGAGTTACATACAAGGGGCACAGTATGGAGGCATAGGGCATGCTGCGAGTTGCAGTACAATAAAGCGCCTTGTGAGCTGAGCTACATACAAGGGGCAAAGTATGGAGGCACAGGGCATGCTGGGAGTTGCAGTAGATTGAGTAAAGCGCCCTCTGAGCTTAGCGACATACAAGGGGCACGGTATGGAGGCACAGGGCATGCTGGGAGTTGCAGTACAGTAAAGCTCCCTGTGAGCTGAGCTACATACAAGGGACCCACAGTATGGAGGCATAGGGCATGCTGGGAGTTGTAGGACAGTAAAGCACCTTGTGAGGTGAGCTACATACAAGGGGCACTGTATGGAGGCACAGGGCATGCTGGGAATTGTAGTACAGTAAAGCGCCCTGTGAGCTGAGCTACAAACAAGGGGCACGGTATGGAGGCACAGGGCATGGCGGTAGTTGTAGTACAGTAAAGCGACCTGCGAGCTGAGCTACATACAAGGGGCACAACACAGTATGGAGGAGCCGGGCATGCTGGGAGTTGCAGTACAGTAAAGCGCCCTGTGAGCTGAGCTACATTCAAGGGGCACAGTATGGAGGCACAGGGCATGCTGGGAGTTGCAGTACAGTAACGCGCCCTGTGAGCTGAGCTACATTTAAGGGGCACACAGTATGGAGGCACAGGGCATGTTGGGAGTTGCAGTACAGTAAAGCGCCTTGTGAGCTGAGCTACATACAAGGGACACAGTATGGAGGCATAGGGCATGCTGGGAGTTGCAGTACAGTAACGCGCCCTGTGAGCTGAGCTACATTCAAGGGGTACAGTATGGAGGCACAGGGCATGCTGGGAGTTGCAGTACAGTAACGCGCCCTGTGAGCTGAGCTACATTTAAGGGGCACACAGTATGCAGGAGCCGGGCATGCTGGGAGTTGCAGTACAGTAAAGCGCCTTGTGAGCTGAGCTACAAACAAGGGACACAGTATGGAGGCACAGGGCATGCTGGGAGTTGTAGTACAGTAAAGAGCCCTGTGAACAGAGCTACATACAAGGGGCACAGTATGGTGGCATAGGGCATGCTGGGAGTTGTAGTACAGTATAGAGCCCTGTGAGCTGAGCTACATTCAAGGGGCACAATATGGAGGCACAGGGCATGCTGGGAGTTGTAGTACAGTAACGCGCCCTTTGAGCTGATCTACATACAAGGGGCACAGCATGGAGGCACAGGGCATGCTGAGAGTTGTAGTACAGTAACGCGCCCTTTCAGCTGATGTACATACAAGGGGCACAGTATGGAGGCACAGGGCATGCTGGGAGTTGTAAGTACAGTAAAGCACCCCGTGAACAGAGCTACATACAAGGGGCACGGTATGGAGGCACAGGGCATGCTGGGAATTGTAGTACAGTAAAGCGCCCTGTGAGCTGAGCTACATTCAAGGGGCACAGTATGGAGGCACAGGGCATGCTGGGAGTTGCAGTACAGTAAAGCGCCCTGTGAGCTGAGCTACATTCAAGGGGCACAGTATGGAGGCACAGGGCATGCTGGGAGTTGCAGTACAGTAACGCGCCCTGTGAGCTGAGCTACATTCAAGGGGCACACAGTATGGAGGCACAGGGCATGTTGGGAGTTGCAGTACAGTAAAGCGCCTTGTGAGCTGAGCTACATACAAGGGACACAGTATGGAGGCACAGGGCATGCTGGGAGTTGTAGTACAGTAAAGCGCCCTGTGAACAGAGCTACATACAAGGGGCACAGTATGGAGGCACAGTGCATGCTGGGAGTTGTAGTACAGTAATGCGCCCTTTGAGCTGAGTTACATACAAGGGGCACAATATGGAGGCACAGGGCATGCTGGGAGTTGTAGTACAGTAAAGCGCCCTGTGAGCTGAGCTACTTACAAGGGGCACACAGTATGGAGGCACAGGGCATGCTGGGAGTTGTAGTACAGTAAAGCGCCCTGTGAACAGAGCTACATACAAGGGGCACAGTATGGAGGCACAGTGCATGCTGGGAGTTGTAGTACAGTTATGCGCCCTTTGAGCTGAGTTACATACAAGGGGCACAATATGGAGGCACAGGGCATGCTGGGAGTTGTAGTACAGTAAAGCGCCCTGTGAGCTGAGCTACTTACAAGGGGCACACAGTATGGAGGCACAGGGCATGCTGGGAGTTGTAGTACAGTAAAGCGCCCTGTGAGCTGAGCTACATACAAGGGGCACAGTATGGAGGCATAGGGCATGCTGGGAGTTGCCGTACAATAAAGCACCTTGTGAGCTGAGCTACATACAAGGGGCAAAGTATGGAGGCACAGGGCATGCTGGGAGTTGCAATACAGTAAAGCGCCTTGTGAGCTGCGCTACATACAAGGGGCACACAGTATGGAGGCACAGGGCATGCTTGGAGTTGCAGTACAGTAAAGCGCTTTCTGAGCTGAGCCACATACAAGGGGCACAGTATCGAGGCACAGTGCATGGCCGTAGTTGCAGTACAGTAAAGCGCCCTGTGAGCTGAGCTACATACAAGTGGCAAAGTATGGAGGCAAAAGGCATGCTGGGAGTTGTAGTACAGTAAAGCGCCCTGTGAGCTGAGCTACATACAAGGGGCACAGTATGGAGCCACAGAGCATGCTGGGAGTTGTAGTACAATAAATCGCCCTGTGAGCTGAGCTACATAAAAGGGGCACACAGTATGGAGGCACAGGGCATGCTGGGAGTTGTAGTACAGTAAAGCACCCTGTGAGCTGAGCTACATACAAGTGGCAAAGTATGGAGGCACAGGGCATGCTGGTAGTTGTAGTACAGTAAAGCGCCCTGTGAGCTGAGCTACATACAAGGGGCACAGTATGGAGGCACAGGGCATGCTGGGAGTAGCAGTACAGTAAAGCGCCCTGTAAGCTGAGCTACATACAACGGGCACACAGTATGGAGGCACAGAGCATTCTGGGAGTTGTAGTACAATAAAGCGCCCTTATAGCTGAGCTACATACAAGGGGCACAGTATGGAGGCACAGGGCATGCTGGGAGTTGCAGTACAGTTAAGCGTCCTGTGAGCTTAGCTACATACAAGGGGCACAGTATGGAGGCACAGAGCATTCTGGGAGTTGTAGTACAATAAAGCGCCCTCTGAGCTGAGTTACATACAAGGGGCACAGTATGGAGGCATAGGGCATGCTGCGAGTTGTAGTACAATAAAGCGCCTTGTGAGCTGAGCTACATACAAGGGGCAAAGTATGGAGGCACAGGGCATGCTGGGAGTTGCAGTAGATTGAGTAAAGCGCCCTCTGAGCTTAGCGACATACAAGGGGCACGGTATGGAGGCACAGGGCATGCTGGGAGTTGCAGTACAGTAAAGCTCCCTGTGAGCTGAGCTACATACAAGGGACCCACAGTATGGAGGCATAGGGCATGCTGGGAGTTGTAGGACAGTAAAGCACCTTGTGAGGTGAGCTACATACAAGGGGCACTGTATGGAGGCACAGGGCATGCTGGGAATTGTAGTACAGTAAAGCGCCCTGTGAGCTGAGCTACAAACAAGGGGCACGGTATGGAGGCACAGGGCATGGCGGTAGTTGTAGTACAGTAAAGCGACCTGCGAGCTGAGCTACATACAAGGGGCACAACACAGTATGGAGGAGCCGGGCATGCTGGGAGTTGCAGTACAGTAAAGCGCCCTGTGAGCTGAGCTACATTCAAGGGGCACAGTATGGAGGCACAGGGCATGCTGGGAGTTGCAGTACAGTAACGCGCCCTGTGAGCTGAGCTACATTTAAGGGGCACACAGTATGGAGGCACAGGGCATGTTGGGAGTTGCAGTACAGTAAAGCGCCTTGTGAGCTGAGCTACATACAAGGGACACAGTATGGAGGCATAGGGCATGCTGGGAGTTGCAGTACAGTAACGCGCCCTGTGAGCTGAGCTACATTCAAGGGGTACAGTATGGAGGCACAGGGCATGCTGGGAGTTGCAGTACAGTAACGCGCCCTGTGAGCTGAGCTACATTTAAGGGGCACACAGTATGGAGGAGCCGGGCATGCTGGGAGTTCCAGTACAGTAAAGCGCCCTGTGAAGTGAGATACATTCAAGGGGCACACAGAATGGAGGCACAGGGCATGTTGGGAGTTGTAGTACAGTAAAGAGCCCTGTGAACAGAGCTACATACAAGGGGCACAGTATGGTGGCATAGGGCATGCTGGGAGTTGTAGTACAGTATAGAGCCCTGTGAGCTGAGCTACATTCAAGGGGCACACAGTATGGAGGAGCCGGGCATGCTGGGAGTTCCAGTACAGTAAAGCGCCTTGTGAGCTGAGCTACAAACAAGGGACACAGTATGGAGGCACAGGGCATGGCGGTAGTTGCAGTACAGTCAAGCGACCTGCGAGCTGAGCTACATACAAGGGGCACAACACAGTATGGAGGAGCCGGGCATGCTGGGAGTTGCAGTACAGTAAAGCGCCCTGTGAGCTGAGCTACATTCAAGGGGCACAGTATGGAGGCACAGGGCATGCTGGGAGTTGCAGTACAGTAACGCGCCCTGTGAGCTGAGCTACATTCAAGGGGCACACAGTATGGAGGCACAGGGCATGTTGGGAGTTGCAGTACAGTAAAGCGCCTTGTGAGCTGAGCTACATACAAGGGACACAGTATGGAGGCACAGGGCATGCTGGGAGTTGTAGTACAGTAAAGCGCCCTTTGAACAGAGCTACATACAAGGGGCACAGTATGGAGGCACAGTGCATGCTGGGAGTTGTAGTACAGTAATGCGCCCTTTGAGCTGAGTTACATACAAGGGGCACAATATGGAGGCACAGGGCATGCTGGGAGTTGTAGTACAGTAAAGCGCCCTGTGAGCTGAGCTACTTACAAGGGGCACACAGTATGGAGGCACAGGGCATGCTGGGAGTTGTAGTACTGTAAAGCGCCCTGTGAGCTGAGCTACTTACAAGGGGCACACAGTATGGAGGCACAGGGCATACTGGGAGTTGTAGTACAGTAAAGCGCCCTGTGAGCTGAGCTACATACAAGGGGCACAGTATGGAGGCATAGGGCATGCTGGGAGTTGCCGTACAATAAAGCACCTTGTGAGCTGAGCTACATACAAGGGGCAAAGTATGGAGGCACAGGGCATGCTGGGAGTTGCAATACAGTAAAGCGCCTTGTGAGCTGCGCTACATACAAGGGGCACACAGTATGGAGGCACAGGGCATGCTTGGAGTTGCAGTACAGTAAAGCGCTTTCTGAGCTGAGCCACATACAAGGGGTAAAGTATCGAGGCACAGTGCATGGCCGTAGTTGCAGTACAGTAAAGCGCCCTGTGAGCTGAGCTACATACAAGTGGCAAAGTATGGAGGCAAAAGGCATGCTGGGAGTTGTAGTACAGTAAAGCGCCCTGTGAGCTGAGCTAAATACAAGGGGCACAGTATGGAGCCACAGAGCATGCTGGGAGTTGTAGTACAATAAATCGCCCTGTGAGCTGAGCTACATAAAAGGGGCACACAGTATGGAGGCACAGGGCATGCTGGGAGTTGTAGTACAGTAAAGCACCCTGTGAGCTGAGCTACATACAAGTGGCAAAGTATGGAGGCACAGGGCATGCTGGTAGTTGTAGTACAGTAAAGCGCCCTGTGAGCTGAGCTACATACAAGGGGCACAGTATGGAGGCACAGGGCATGCTGGGAGTAGCAGTACAGTAAAGCGCCCTGTAAGCTGAGCTACATACAACGGGCACACAGTATGGAGGCACAGAGCATTCTGGGAGTTGTAGTACAATAAAGCGCCCTTATAGCTGAGCTACATACAAGGGGCACAGTATGGAGGCACAGGGCATGCTGGGAGTTGCAGTACAGTAAAGCGCCCTGTAAGCTGAGCTACATACAAGGGGCACACAGTATGGAGGCACAGAGCATTCTGGGAGTTGTAGTACAATAAAGCGCACTTATAGCTGAGCTACATACAAGGGGCACAGTATGGAGGCACAGGGCATGCTGGGAGTTGCAGTACAGTTAAGCGTCCTGTGAGCTTAGCTACATACAAGGGGCACAGTATGGAGGCACAGAGCATTCTGGGAGTTGTAGTACAATAAAGCGCCCTCTGAGCTGAGTTACATACAAGGGGCACAGTATGGAGGCATAGGGCATGCTGCGAGTTGCAGTACAATAAAGCGCCTTGTGAGCTGAGCTACATACAAGGGGCAAAGTATGGAGGCACAGGGCATGCTGGGAGTTGCAGTAGATTGAGTAAAGCGCCCTCTGAGCTTAGCGACATACAAGGGGCACGGTATGGAGGCACAGGGCATGCTGGGAGTTGCAGTACAGTAAAGCTCCCTGTGAGCTGAGCTACATACAAGGGACCCACAGTATGGAGGCATAGGGCATGCTGGGAGTTGTAGGACAGTAAAGCACCTTGTGAGGTGAGCTACATACAAGGGGCACTGTATGGAGGCACAGGGCATGCTGGGAATTGTAGTACAGTAAAGCGCCCTGTGAGCTGAGCTACAAACAAGGGGCACGGTATGGAGGCACAGGGCATGGCGGTAGTTGTAGTACAGTAAAGCGACCTGCGAGCTGAGCTACATACAAGGGGCACAACACAGTATGGAGGAGCCGGGCATGCTGGGAGTTGCAGTACAGTAAAGCGCCCAGTGAGCTGAGCTACATTCAAGGGGCACAGTATGGAGGCACAGGGCATGCTGGGAGTTGCAGTACAGTAACGCGCCCTGTGAGCTGAGCTACATTTAAGGGGCACACAGTATGGAGGCACAGGGCATGTTGGGAGTTGCAGTACAGTAAAGCGCCTTGTGAGCTGAGCTACATACAAGGGACACAGTATGGAGGCATAGGGCATGCTGGGAGTTGCAGTACAGTAACGCGCCCTGTGAGCTGAGCTACATTTAAGGGGCACACAGTATGGAGGAGCTGGGCATGCTGGGAGTTCCAGTACAGTAAAGCGCCCTGTGAGGTGAGATACATTCACGGGGCACACAGTATGGAGGCACAGGGCATGTTGGGAGTTGTAGTACAGTAAAGAGCCCTGTGAACAGAGCTACATACAAGGGGCACAGTATGGTGGCATAGGGCATGTTGGGAGTTGTAGTACAGTAAAGAGCCCTGTGAACAGAGCTACATTCAAGGGGCACACAGTATGGAGGAGCCGGGCATGCTGGGAGTTCCAGTACAGTAAAGCGCCTTGTGAGCTGAGCTACAAACAAGGGACACAGTATGGAGGCACAGGGCATGCTGGGAGTTGTAGTACAGTAAAGAGCCCTGTGAACAGAGCTACATTCAAGGGGCACACAGTATGGAGGAGCCGGGCATGCTGGGAGTTCCAGTACAGTAAAGAGCCCTGTGAACAGAGCTACATACAAGGGGCACAGTATGGTGGCATAGGGCATGCTGGGAGTTGTAGTACAGTATAGAGCCCTGTGAGCTGAGCTACATTCAAGGGGCACACAGTATGGAGGAGCCGGGCATGCTGGGAGTACCAGTACAGTAAAGCGCCTTGTGAGCTGAGCTACAAACAAGGGACACAGTATGGAGGCACAGGGCATGCTGGGAGTTGTAGTACAGTAAAGAGCCCTGTGAACAGAGCTACATACAAGGGGCACAGTATGGTGGCATAGGGCATGCTGGGAGTTGTAGTACAGTATAGAGCCCTGTGAGCTGAGCTACATTCAAGGGGCACAATATGCTGATATGCCTTGTGAGCCTTGTGAGCTGAGCTACAAACAAGGGACACAGTATGGAGGCACAGGGCATGCTGGGAGTTGTAGTACAGTAATGCGCCCTTTGAGCTGATCTACATACAAGGGGCACAGTATGGAGGCACAGGGCATGCTGAAAGTTGTAGTACAGTAACGCGCCCTTTGAGCTGATGTACATACAAGGGGCACAGTATGGAGGCACAGGGCATGCTGGGAGTTGTAAGTACAGTAAAGCACCCCGTGAACAGAGCTACATACAAGGGGCACGGTATGGAGGCACAGGCATGGCGGTAGTTGCAGTACAGTAAAGCACCCTGTGAGCTGAGCTACATTCAACGGGCACACAGTATGGAGGCACAGGGCATGCTGGGTGTTTCAGTACAGTAAAGCACCTTGTGAGCTGAGCTACATACAAGGGACACAGTATGGAGGCACAGGGCATGCTGGGAGTTGTAAGTACAGTAAAGCTGGGAGTTGCAGTACAATAAAGCGCCTTGTGAGCTGAGCTACATACAAGGGGCAAAGTATGGAGGCACAGGGCATGCTGGGAGTTGCAGTAGATTGAGTAAAGCGCCCTCTGAGCTTAGCGACATACAAGGGGCACGGTATGGAGGCACAGGGCATGCTGGGAGTTGCAGTACAGTAAAGCTCCCTGTGAGCTGAGCCTACATAAAAGGGACCCACAGTATGGAGGCATAGGGCATGCTGGGAGTTGTAGGACAGTAAAGCACCTTGTGAGGTGAGCTACATACAAGGGGCACTGTATGGAGGCACAGGGCATGCTGGGAATTGTAGTACAGTAAAGCGCCCTGTGAGCTGAGCTACAAACAAGGGGCACGGTATGGAGGCACAGGGCATGGCGGTAGTTGTAGTACAGTAAAGCGACCTGCGAGCTAAGCTACATACAAGGGGCACAACACAGTATGGAGGAGCCGGGCATGCTGGGAGTTGCAGTACAGTAAAGCGCCCTGTGAGCTGAGCTACATTCAAGGGGCACAGTATGGAGGCACAGGGCATGCTGGGAGTTGCAGTACAGTAACGCGCCCTGTGAGCTGAGCTACATTTAAGGGGCACACAGTATGGAGGCACAGGGCATGTTGGGAGTTGCAGTACAGTAAAAGCGCCTTGTGAGCTGAGCTACATACAAGGGACACAGTATGGAGGCATAGGGCATGCTGGGAGTTGCAGTACAGTAACGCGCCCGGTGAGCTGAGCTACATTCAAGGGGTACAGTATGGAGGCACAGGGCATGCTGGGAGTTGCAGTAACAGTAACGCGCCCTGTGAGCTGAGCTACATTTAAGGGGCACACAGTATGGAGGAGCCGGGCATACTGGGAGTTCCAGTACAGTAAAGCGCCCTGTGAGGTGAGATACATTCAAGGGGCCACACAGTATGGAGGCACAGGGCATGTTGGGAGTTGCAGTACAGCTAAAGCGCCTTGTGAGCTGAGCTACAAACAAGGGACACAGTATGGAGGCAACAGGGCATGCTGGGAGTTTGTAGTACAGTAAAGGAGCCCTGTGAACAGAGCTACATACAAGGGGGCACAGTTGGTGGCATAGGGCATGCTGGGAGTTGTAGTACAGTATAGAGCCCTGTGAGCTGAGCTACATTCAAGGGGCACAATATGGAGGCACAGGGCATGCTGGGAGTTGTAGTACAGTAACGCGCCCTTTGAGCTGATCTACATACAAGGGGCACAGTATGGAGGCACAGGGCATGCTGAGAGTTGTAGTACAGTAACGCGCCCTTTGAGCTGATGTACATACAAGGGGCACAGTATGGAGGCACAGGGCATGCTGGGAGTTGTTAGTACAGTAAAGCACCCCGTGAACAGAGCTACATACAAGGGGCACGGTATGGAGGCACAGGGCATGCTGGGAATTGTAGTACAGTAAAGCGCCCTGTGAGCTGAGCTACATACAAGGGGCACGGTATGGAGGCACAGGGCATGGCGGTAGTTGTAGTACAGTAAAGCGACCTGCGAGCTGAGCTACATACAAGGGGCACACAGTATGGAGGAGCCGGGCATGCTGGGAGTTGCAGTACAGTAAAGCACCCTGTGAGCTGAGCTACATTCAACGGGCACACAGTATGGAGGCACAGGGCATGCTGGGAGTTTCAGTACAGTAAAGCACCTTGTGAGCTGAGCTACATACAAGGGACACAGTATGGAGGCACAGGGCATGCTGGGAGTTGTAGTACAGTAAAGAGCCCTGTGAGCTGAGCTACATTCAAGGGGCACACAGTATGGAGGCACAGGGCATGCTGGGAGTTTCAGTACAGTAAAAGCACCTTGTGAGGTGAGCTACAATACTGTGTCCCTTGTATGTAGCTCACCTCACAAGGTGCTTTACTGTACTGAAACTCCCAGCATGCCCTGTGCCTCCATACTGTGTGCCCCTTGAATGTAGCTCAGCTCACAGGGCTCTTTACTGTACTACAACTCCCAGCATGCCCTGTGCCTCCATACTGTGTCCCTTGTATGTAGCTCAGCTCACAAGGTGCTTTACTGTACTGAAACTCCCAGCATGCCTGTGCCTCCATACTGTGTGCCCGTTGAATGTAGCTCAGCTCACAGGGTGCTTTACTGTACTGCAACTCCCAGCATGCCCGGCTCCTCCATACTGTGTGCCCCTTGTATGTAGCTCAGCTCGCAGGTCGCTTTACTGTACTACAACTACCGCCATGCCCTGTGCCTCCATACCGTGCCCTTGTATGTAGCTCAGCTCACAGGGCGCTTTACTGTACTACAATTCCAGCATGCCCTGTGCCTCCATACCGTGCCCCTTGTATGTAGCTCTGTTCACGGGGTGCTTTACTGTACTAACAACTCCCAGCATGCCCTGTGCCTCCATACTGTGCCCCTTGTATGTACATCAGCTCAAAGGGCGCGTTACTGTACTACAACTCTCAGCATGCCCTGTGCCTCCATACTGTGCCCCTTGTATGTAGATCAGCTCAAAGGGCGCGTTACTGTACTACAACTCCCAGCATGCCCTGTGCCTCCATATTGTGCCCCTTGAATGTAGCTCAGCTCACAGGGCTCTATACTGTACTACAACTCCCAGCATGCCCTATGCCACCATACTGTGCCCCTTGTATGTAGCTCTGTTCACAGGGCTCTTTACTGTACTACAACTCCCAGCATGCCCTGTGCCTCCATACTGTGTCCCTTGTTTGTAGCTCAGCTCACAAGGCGCTTTACTGTACTGCAACTCCCAACATGCCCTGTGCCTCCATACTGTGTGCCCCTTGAATGTATCTCACCTCACAGGGCGCTTTACTGTACTGGAACTCCCAGCATGCCCGGCTCCTCCATACTGTGTGCCCCTTAAATGTAGCTCAGCTCACAGGGCGCGTTACTGTACTGCAACTCCCAGCATGCCCTGTGCCTCCATACTGTACCCCTTGAATGTAGCTCAGCTCACAGGGCGCGTTACTGTACTGCAACTCCCAGCATGCCCTATGCCTCCATACTGTGTCCCTTGTATGTAGCTCAGCTCACAAGGCGCTTTACTGTACTGCAACTCCCAACATGCCCTGTGCCTCCATACTGTGTGCCCCTTAAATGTAGCTCAGCTCACAGGGCGCGTTACTGTACTGCAACTCCCAGCATGCCCTGTGCCTCCATACTGTGCCCCTTGAATGTAGCTCAGCTCACAGGGCGCTTTACTGTACTGCAACTCCCAGCATGCCCGGCTCCTCCATACTGTGTTGTGCCCCTTGTATGTAGCTCAGCTCGCAGGTCGCTTTACTGTACTACAACTACCGCCATGCCCTGTGCCTCCATACCGTGCCCCTTGTTTGTAGCTCAGCTCACAGGGCGCTTTACTGTACTACAATTCCCAGCATGCCCTGTGCCTCCATACAGTGCCCCTTGTATGTAGCTCACCTCACAAGGTGCTTTACTGTCCTACAACTCCCAGCATGCCCTATGCCTCCATACTGTGGGTCCCTTTTATGTAGCTCAGCTCACAGGGAGCTTTACTGTACTGCAACTCCCAGCATGCCCTGTGCCTCCATACCGTGCCCCTTGTATGTCGCTAAGCTCAGAGGGCGCTTTACTCAATCTACTGCAACTCCCAGCATGCCCTGTGCCTCCATACTTTGCCCCTTGTATGTAGCTCAGCTCACAAGGCGCTTTATTGTACTGCAACTCCCAGCTTTACTGTACTTACAACTCCCAGCATGCCCTGTGCCTCCATACTGTGTCCCTTGTATGTAGCTCAGCTCACAAGGTGCTTTACTGTACTGAAACCCAGCATGCCCTGTGCCTCCATACTGTGTGCCCGTTGAATGTAGCTCAGCTCACAGGGTGCTTTACTGTACTGCAACTACCGCCATGCCCTGTGCCTCCATACCGTGCCCCTTGTATGTAGCTCTGTTCACGGGGTGCTTTACTGTACTTACAACTCCCAGCATGCCCTGTGCCTCCATACTGTGCCCCTTGTATGTACATCAGCTCAAAGGGCGCGTTACTGTACTACAACTTTCAGCATGCCCTGTGCCTCCATACTGTGCCCCTTGTATGTAGATCAGCTCAAAGGGCGCATTACTGTACTACAACTCCCAGCATGCCCTGTGCCTCCATACTGTGTCCCTTGTTTGTAGCTCAGCTCACAAGGCTCACAAGGCATATCAGCATATTGTGCCCCTTGAATGTAGCTCAGCTCACAGGGCTCTATACTGTACTACAACTCCCAGCATGCCCTATGCCACCATACTGTGCCCCTTGTATGTAGCTCTGTTCACAGGGCTCTTTACTGTACTACAACTCCCAGCATGCCCTGTGCCTCCATACTGTGTCCCTTGTTTGTAGCTCAGCTCACAAGGCGCTTTACTGTACTGGAACTCCCAGCATGCCCGGCTCCTCCATACTGTGTGCCCCTTGAATGTAGCTCAGCTCACAGGGCTCTATACTGTACTACAACTCCCAGCATGCCCTATGCCACCATACTGTGCCCCTTGTATGTAGCTCTGTTCACAGGGCTCTTTACTGTACTGGAACTCCCAGCATGCCCGGCTCCTCCATACTGTGTGCCCCTTGAATGTAGCTCTGTTCACAGGGCTCTTTACTGTACTACAACTCCCAGCATGCCCTGTGCCTCCATACTGTGTCCCTTGTTTGTAGCTCAGCTCACAAGGCGCTTTACTGTACTGGAACTCCCAGCATGCCCGGCTCCTCCATACTGTGTGCCCCTTGAATGTAGCTCTGTTCACAGGGCTCTTACTGTACTACAACTCCCAACATGCCCTATGCCACCATACTGTGCCCCTTGTATGTAGCTCTGTTCACAGGGCTCTTTACTGTACTACAACTCCCAACATGCCCTGTGCCTCCATACTGTGTGCCCCTTGAATGTATCTCACCTCACAGGGCGCTTTACTGTACTGGAACTCCCAGCATGCCCGGCTCCTCCATACTGTGTGCCCCTTAAATGTAGCTCAGCTCACAGGGCGCGTTACTGTACTGCAACTCCCAGCATGCCCTATGCCTCCATACTGTGTCCCTTGTATGTAGCTCAGCTCACAAGGCGCTTTACTGTACTGCAACTCCCAACATGCCCTGTGCCTCCATACTGTGTGCCCCTTAAATGTAGCTCAGCTCACAGGGCGCGTTACTGTACTGCAACTCCCAGCATGCCCTGTGCCTCCATACTGTGCCCCTTGAATGTAGCTCAGCTCACAGGGCGCTTTACTGTACTGCAACTCCCAGCATGCCCGGCTCCTCCATACTGTGTTGTGCCCCTTGTATGTAGCTCAGCTCGCAGGTCGCTTTACTGTACTACAACTACCGCCATGCCCTGTGCCTCCATACCGTGCCCCTTGTTTGTAGCTCAGCTCACAGGGCGCTTTACTGTACTACAATTCCCAGCATGCCCTGTGCCTCCATACAGTGCCCCTTGTATGTAGCTCACCTCACAAGGTGCTTTACTGTCCTACAACTCCCAGCATGCCCTATGCCTCCATACTGTGGGTCCCTTGTATGTAGCTCAGCTCACAGGGAGCTTTACTGTACTGCAACTCCCAGCATGCCCTGTGCCTCCATACCGTGCCCCTTGTATGTCGCTAAGCTCAGAGGGCGCTTTACTCAATCTACTGCAACTCCCAGCATGCCCTGTGCCTCCATACTTTGCCCCTTGTATGTAGCTCAGCTCACAAGGCGCTTTATTGTACTGCAACTCGCAGCATGCCCTATGCCTCCATACTGTGCCCCTTGTATGTAACTCAGCTCAGAGGGCGCTTTATTGTACTACAACTCCCAGAATGCTCTGTGCCTCCATACTGTGCCCCTTGTATGTAGCTAAGCTCACAGGACGCTTAACTGTACTGCAACTCCCAGCATGCCCTGTGCCTCCATACTGTGCCCCTTGTATGTAGCTCAGCTATAAGTGCGCTTTATTGTACTACAACTCCCAGAATGCTCTGTGCCTCCATACTGTGTGCCCCTTGTATGTAGCTCAGCTTACAGGGCGCTTTACTGTACTGCAACTCCCAGCATGCCCTGTGCCTCCATACTGTGCCCCTTGTATGTAGCTCAGCTATAAGGGCGCTTTATTGTACTACAACTCCCAGAATGCTCTGTGCCTCCATACTGTGTGCCCGTTGTATGTAGCTCAGCTTACAGGGCGCTTTACTGTACTGCTACTCCCAGCATGCCCTGTGCCTCCATACTGTGCCCCTTGTATGTAGCTCAGCTCACAGGGCGCTTTACTGTACTACAACTACCAGCATGCCCTGTGCCTCCATACTTTGCCACTTGTATGTAGCTCAGCTCACAGGGTGCTTTACTGTACTACAACTCCCAGCATGCCCTGTGCCTCCATACTGTGTGCCCCTTTTATGTAGCTCAGCTCACAGGGCGATTTATTGTACTACAACTCCCAGCATGCTCTGTGGCTCCATACTGTGCCCTTGTATTAGCTCAGCTCACAGGGCGCTTTACTGTACTACAACTCCCAGCATGCCTTTTGCCTCCATACTTTGCCACTTGTATGTAGCTCAGCTCACAGGGCGCTTTACTGTACTGCAACTACGGCCATGCACTGTGCCTCGATACTTTGCCCCTTGTATGTGGCTCAGCTCAGAAAGCGCTTTACTGTACTGCAACTCCAAGCATGCCCTGTGCCTCCATACTGTGTGCCCCTTGTATGTAGCGCAGCTCACAAGGCGCTTTACTGTATTGCAACTCCCAGCATGCCCTGTGCCTCCATACTTTGCCCCTTGTATGTAGCTCAGCTCACAAGGTGCTTTATTGTACGGCAACTCCCAGCATGCCCTATGCCTCCATACTGTGCCCCTTGTATGTAGCTCAGCTCACAGGGCGCTTTACTGTACTACAACTCCCAGTATGCCCTGTGCCTCCATACTGTGTGCCCCTTGTAAGTAGCTCAGCTCACAGGGCGCTTTACTGTACTACAACTCCCAGCATGCCCTGTGCCTCCATACTGTGTGCCCCTTGTAAGTAGCTCAGCTCACAGGGCGCTTTACTGTACTACAACTCCCAGCATGCCCTGTGCCTCCATATTGTGCCCCTTGTATGTAACTCAGCTCAAAGGGCGCTACTGTACTACAACTCCCAGCATGCCTGTGCCTCCATACTGTGCCCCTTGTATGTAGCTCACAGGGCGCTTTACTGTACTACAACTCCCAGCATGCCCTGTGCCTCCATACTGTGTCCCTTGTATGTAGCTCAGCTCACAAGGCGCTTTACTGTACTGCAACTCCCACATGCCCTGTGCCTCCATACTGTGTGCCCCTTGAATGTAGCTCAGCTCACAGGGCGCTTACTGTACTGCAACTCCCAGCATGCCCTGTGCCTCCATACTGTGCCCCTTGAATGTAGCTCAGCTCACAGGGCGCTTTACTGTACTGCAACTCCCAGCATGCCCGGCTCCTCCATACTGTGTTGTGCCCCTTGTATGTAGCTCAGCTCACAGGCGCTTACTGTACTACAACTCCCCATGCCCTGTGCCTCCATACTGTGTCCCTTGTTTGTAGCTCAGCTCACAAGGCGCTTTACTGTACTGGAACTCCCAGCATGCCCGGCTCCTCCATACTGTGTGCCCCTTGAATGTAGCTCAGCTCACAGGGCTCTATACTGTACTACAACTCCCAGCATGCCCTATGCCACCATACTGTGCCCCTTGTATGTAGCTCTGTTCACAGGGCTCTTTACTGTACTACAACTCCCAACATGCCCTGTGCCTCCATACTGTGTGCCCCTTGAATGTATCTCACTCACAGGGCGCTTTACTGTACTGGAACTCCCAGCATGCCCGGCTCCTCCATACTGTGTGCCCCTTAAATGTAGCTCAGCTCACAGGGCGCGTTACTGTACTGCAACTCCCAGCATGCCCTGTGCCTCCATACTGTACCCCTTGAATGTAGCTCAGCTCACAGGGCGCGTTACTGTACTGCAACTCCCAGCATGCCCTATGCCTCCATACTGTGTCCCTTGTATGTAGCTCAGCTCACAAGGCGCTTTACTGTACTGCAACTCCCAACATGCCCTGTGCCTCCATACTGTGTGCCCCTTAAATGTAGCTCAGCTCACAGGGCGCGTTACTGTACTGCAACTCCCAGCATGCCCTGTGCCTCCATACTGTGCCCCTTGAATGTAGCTCAGCTCACAGGGCGCTTTACTGTACTGCAACTCCCAGCATGCCCGGCTCCTCCATACTGTGTTGTGCCCCTTGTATGTAGCTCAGCTCGCAGGTCGCTTTACTGTACTACAACTACCGCCATGCCCTGTGCCTCCATACCGTGCCCCTTGTTTGTAGCTCAGCTCACAGGGCGCTTTACTGTACTACAATTCCCAGCATGCCCTGTGCCTCCATACAGTGCCCCTTGTATGTAGCTCACCTCACAAGGTGCTTTACTGTCCTACAACTCCCAGCATGCCCTATGCCTCCATACTGTGGGTCCCTTGTATGTAGCTCAGCTCACAGGGAGCTTTACTGTACTGCAACTCCCAGCATGCCCTGTGCCTCCATACCGTGCCCCTTGTATGTCGCTAAGCTCAGAGGGCGCTTTACTCAATCTACTGCAACTCCCAGCATGCCCTGTGCCTCCATACTTTGCCCCTTGTATGTAGCTCAGCTCACAAGGCGCTTTATTGTACTACAACTCGCAGCATGCCCTATGCCTCCATACTGTGCCCCTTGTATGTAACTCAGCTCAGAGGGCGCTTTATTGTACTACAACTCCCAGAATGCTCTGTGCCTCCATACTGTGCCCCTTGTATGTAGCTAAGCTCACAGGCGCTTAACTGTACTGCAACTCCCAGCATGCCCTGTGCCTCCATACTGTGCCCCTTGTATGTAGCTCAGCTATAAGGGCGCTTTATTGTACTACAACTCCCAGAATGCTCTGTGCCTCCATACTGTGTGCCCGTTGTATGTAGCTCAGCTTACAGGGCGCTTTACTGTACTGCTACTCCCAGCATGCCCTGTGCCTCCATACTGTGCCCCTTGTATGTAGCTCAGCTCACAGGGCGCTTTACTGTACTACAACTACCAGCATGCCCTGTGCCTCCATACTTTGCCACTTGTATGTAGCTCAGCTCACAGGGTGCTTTACTGTACTACAACTCCCAGCATGCCCTGTGCCTCCATACTGTGTGCCCCTTTTATGTAGCTCAGCTCACAGGGCGATTTATTGTACTACAACTCCCAGCATGCTCTGTGGCTCCATACTGTGCCCCTTGTATGTAGCTCAGCTCACAGGGCGCTTTACTGTACTACAACTCCCAGCATGCCTTTTGCCTCCATACTTTGCCACTTGTATGTAGCTCAGCTCACAGGGCGCTTTACTGTACTGCAACTACGGCCATGCACTGTGCCTCGATACTGTGCCCCTTGTATGTGGCTCAGCTCAGAAAGCGCTTTACTGTACTGCAACTCCAAGCATGCCCTGTGCCTCCATACTGTGTGCCCCTTGTATGTAGCGCAGCTCACAAGGCGCTTTACTGTATTGCAACTCCCAGCATGCCCTGTGCCTCCATACTTTGCCCCTTGTATGTAGCTCAGCTCACAAGGTGCTTTATTGTACGGCAACTCCCAGCATGCCCTATGCCTCCATACTGTGCCCCTTGTATGTAGCTCAGCTCACAGGGCGCTTTACTGTACTACAACTCCCAGCATGCCCTGTGCCTCCATACTGTGTGCCCCTTGTAAGTAGCTCAGCTCACATACTGGCACATAATGGCTTGGCCACATACTGTGCTTTACTGTACTACAACTCCCAGCATGCCCTGTGCCTCCATACTGTGTGCCCCTTGTAAGTAGCTCAGCTCACAGGGCGCTTTACTGTACTACAACTCCCAGCATGCCCTGTGCCTCCATATTGTGCCCCTTGTATGTAACTCAGCTCAAAGGGCGCATTACTGTACTACAACTCCCAGCATGCACTGTGCCTCCATACTGTGCCCCTTGTATGTAGCTCTGTTCACAGGGCGCTTTACTGTACTACAACTCCCAGCATGCCCTGTGCCTCCATACTGTGTCCCTTGTATGTAGCTCAGCTCACAAGGCGCTTTACTGTACTGCAACTCCCAACATGCCCTGTGCCTCCATACTGTGTGCCCCTTGAATGTAGCTCAGCTCACAGGGCGCGTTACTGTACTGCAACTCCCAGCATGCCCTGTGCCTCCATACTGTGCCCCTTGAATGTAGCTCAGCTCACAGGGCGCTTTACTGTACTGCAACTCCCAGCATGCCCTGTGCCTCCATACTGTGCCCCTTGAATGTAGCTCAGCTCACAGGGCGCTTTACTGTACTACAATTCCCAGCATGCCCTGTGCCTCCATACCGTGCCCCTTGTATGTAGCTCTGTTCACGGGGTGCTTTACTGTACTTACAACTCCCAGCATGCCCTGTGCCTCCATACTGTGCCCCTTGTATGTACATCAGCTGAAAGGGCGCGTTACTGTACTACAACTCTCAGCATGCCCTGTGCCTCCATGCTGTGCCCCTTGTATGTAGATCAGCTCAAAGGGCGCGTTACTGTACTACAACTCCCAGCATGCCCTGTGCCTCCATATTGTGCCCCTTGAATGTAGCTCAGCTCACAGGGCTCTATACTGTACTACAACTCCCAGCATGCCCTATGCCACCATACTGTGCCCCTTGTATGTAGCTCTGTTCACAGGGCTCTTTACTGTACTACAACTCCCAGCATGCCCTGTGCCTCCATACTGTGTCCCTTGTTTGTAGCTCAGCTCACAAGGCGCTTTACTGTACTGCAACTCCCAGCATGCCCGGCTCCTGCATACTGTGTGCCCCTTAAATGTAGCTCAGCTCACAGGGCGCGTTACTGTACTGCAACTCCCAGCATGCCCTGTGCCTCCATACTGTACCCCTTGAATGTAGCTCAGCTCACAGGGCGCGTTACTGTACTGCAACTCCCAGCATGCCCTATGCCTCCATACTGTGTCCCTTGTATGTAGCTCAGCTCACAAACTGTACTGCACATACCTGCTTTACTGTACTGCAACTCCCAGCATGCCCTGTGCCTCCATACTGTGCCCCTTGAATGTAGCTCAGCTCACAGGGCGCTTTACTGTACTGCAACTCCCAGCATGCCCGGCTCCTCCATACTGTGTTGTGCCCCTTGTATGTAGCTCAGCTCACAGGTCGCTTTACTGTACTACAACTACCGCCATGCCCTGTGCCTCCATACCGTGCCCCTTGTTTGTAGCTCAGCTCACAGGGCGCTTTACTGTACTACAATTCCCAGCATGCCCTGTGCCTCCATACAGTGCCCCTTGTATGTAGCTCACCTCACAAGGTGCTTTACTGTCCTACAACTCCCAGCATGCCCTATGCCTCCATACTGTGGGTCCCTTGTATGTAGCTCAGCTCACAGGGAGCTTTACTGTACTGCAACTCCCAGCATGCCCTGTGCCTCCATACCGTGCCCCTTGTATGTCGCTAAGCTCAGAGGGCGCTTACTCAATCTACTGCAACTCCCAGCATGCCCTGTGCCTCCATACTTTGCCCCTTGTATGTAGCTCAGCTCACAAGGCGCTTTATTGTACTGCAACTCGCAGCATGCCCTATGCCTCCATACTGTGCCCCTTGTATGTAACTCAGCTCAGAGGGCGCTTTATTGTACTACAACTCCAGAATGCTCTGTGCCTCCATACTGTGCCCCTTGTATGTAGCTAAGCTCACAGGGCGCTTAACTGTACTGCAACTCCTGAGACCGGGAATGGTTTGGGGCTGTTTCTGCAGTATTGGGTATGGTTTGGGGGCTGTTCCTGTAGGATTGGGTTTGGATTGGGGGCTGTTCCTGCAGGATTGTACTAAGTACAGAGAAATAACCATGCAGCCATTATAATGGTATCGCTCTGTCCAGGCATTAGGCATGGTTTAGGGGCTGTTCCTGTAGGATTGGGTATGGTTTGGGGGCTGTTTCTGAAGGATTGTGCTTAGTACAGAGAAATAACTATGCAGCCATTATGATGGTATCTCTCTGTCCAGGCATTAGGCATGGTTTGGGGGCTGTTCCTGTAGGATTGGATTTGGTTGGGGGCTGTTTCTGCAGGATTGGGTATGGTTGGGGCTGTTACTGCAGGATTGGGGTTTGGTTTGGGAGCTGTTTCTGCAGGATTGTGCTTAGTACAGAGAAATATCCATGCAGCCATTATGATGGTATTGCTCTGTCCTGGGATTGGGGAATGGTATGGGGGCTGTTTCTGCAGGATTGGGCATGGTTTGGGGCTGTTCCTACAGGATTGTACTTAGTACAGAGAAATAACCATGCAGCCATTATGATGGTATCTCTCTGTCCAGGCATTGGGTACGGTTTGGGGGCTGTTCCTGCAGGATTGGGTATGGTTTGGGGGCTGTTTCTGCAGGATTGTAATTAGTATAGAGAAATAACCATGCAGCCATTATGATGGTATCGCTCTGTCCAGGCATTGGGTATGGTTTGGGGGCACTTACTGCAGGATTGTGCTTAGTAGAGATAAATAACCATGCACCCATTATCATGGCATCTCTCTGTCAAGGCACTGGGTATTTTTGGGGGGCTATTTCTGCAGGATTGTGCTTAGTATAGAAATAACCATAAGCTATTATGATAGTATTGCTCTGTCTAGGAATTGGGTATGGTTTGGGGCTGTTTCTGCTGGATTGTGCTTAGTACAGAGAAATAACCATGCAGCCATTATGATGGTATCGCTCTGTCCAGGCATTGGGTATGGTTTGGGGCTGCTCCTGCAGGATTGGGTATGGTTTGGGGGTTGTTTCTGAAGGATTGTGCTTAGTAAAGAGAAATAACCATGCAGCCATTATGATGGTATCGATCTGTCCAGGCATTGGGTATGGTTTGGGGCTGTTTCTGCAGGATTGTAAATTAGTATAGAGAAATAACCATGCAGCCATTAAGATGGTATCGCTCTATCCAGGCATTGGGTATGGTTTGGGGGCTGTTTCTGCAGAATTGTGCTTAGTACAGATAATAACCATGCACCCATTATCATGGAATCTCTCTGTCCAGGCATTGGGTATTTTTTGGGGGCTGTTCCTGCACGATTGTGCTTAGTACAGAAAAATAACTATGCTGCAATTTTATCATATCTCTCTATAGGGGAATTGGGTATGTGTTGGGGGCTGTTCCTGCTGACCTTTCCATCTCTGAATCCGCTGATCCGGAACCGTCTGATACGGATCTCAAGTTCCCGAATCCCCTGTTCCTGAGGTTCCTACTGGGACCGCGCTGAGCTCGACTGTTTGAGTTCCTCAGAATGCTGATTCTGCAGAAAGTTGTACCACAAATCTTTGTTGATATTGGAATATTGTATTTCATTAATCTCATAAATAAACATGAAGAGTTTCCATTTCTCTTAGTCTCATAGTATCACTCATGTATAATAAGGGATAATGTACCCCCTACTGTAAATGATAAGGATATTAGCAGTCACTGAGGGGTTCTGTGACCATATAAAGGCACAAGGCTGAGTTATCAGGGAACTCTGAGTATCACTCATGTATTATAAGGGATAATGTACCCCCCTACTGTAAATGATAAGGATATTAGCAGTCACTGAGGGGTTCTGTGCCCATATAAAGGCACAAGGCTGCAGGCTCAGTTATACAGGGAACTCTGAGTATCACTCATGTATTATAAGGGATAATGTACCCCCTACTGTAAATGATAAGGATATAAGCAGTCACTGAGGGGTTCTGTGACCATATAAGGCACAAGGCTGCAGGCTCAGTTATACAGGGAACTCTGAGTATCACTCATGTATATAAGGGATAATGTACCCCCTACTGTAAATGATAAGGATATTAGCAGTCACTGAGGGGTTCTGTGACCATATAAAGGCACAAGGCTGCAGGCTGAGTTATACAGGGAACTCTGAGTATCACTCATGTATTATAAGGGATAATGTACCCCCTACTGTAAATGATAAGGATATTAGCAGTCACTGAGGGGTTCTGTGACCATATAAAGGCACAAGGCTGCAGGCTGAGATATACAGGGAACTCTGAGTATCACTCATGTATTATAAGGGATAATGTACCCCCTACTGTAAATGATAAGGATATTAGCAGTCACTGAGAGGTTCTGTGCCCATATAAAGGCACGAGGCTGCAGGCTGAGATATACAGGGAACTCTGAGTATCACTCATGTATTATAAGGGATAATGTACCCCTACTGTAAATGATAAGGATATTAGCAGTCATTGAGGGGTTCTGAGCCCATATAAAGCACAAGGCTGCAGGCTGAGATATACAGGGAAATCTGAGTATCACTCATGTATTATAAGGAATAATGTACCCCCTACTGTAAATGATAAGGATATTAGCAGTCAGGAACCACAACACTGAGGAAAGACACTGAAATATTAAAGAAAAAAACTATTACAAAAAACATGGATTGAAAACCTGAGAATAGATAGTCAGGGGGTTCACTCTGGTTCATGTTCTTGATCTAGAAACAAGAGTTAGGTTAGATACCATGGATGAGTGTTTAAAATGACTTTTATTTCTTAGTACAGTATTTCCGAATCAGCAATACAGCCCTATCGGCCACCTTAAAACCATAACCCACATCCAAAAGTCCTACCCGCAACAGGACAGGCTACCCAATTTTTTTGTGGGCAACAACCCACTGCAGGACTCTAAACACGAGTTTTAAGGAGAAAATAGGCGCCTGGTCTACCCAAGGCTGCGCTGTGACTTGGACACCATTCATGGTGAACATGTAATTAATGTATCAGCCCTCTGAGACGTCACCCAGAGGAGAATATTCCCTATGTGCTGTATGTATGTATGAAGTCCCACCTTCATTGCATACGGCCCAGGGATTCACGCTCCTACAGGCCCAACTTACTGGGTTCCTGGCTGTACAGATATAGCTCACAGAACCAGAGAGAACCAGTGTATAGTGTGACCCCACACCTGGGCACTAAGCCAGTTCAGAACATTTGGAGAAATTCCCTTTTTACTCTATGGAAGATTTTTGAATCGTCCCGTTAAGATTATTTCCCAGATACCATTCGATGGATTTTGATTCTGTATGGCAGTGGAAAGGCATTTCCAAACTACACAATTAAATAACATTTTGACAAATGGGGTGACTTCAGAACATTTGGAGAAAAAAAAGCCAAGATTCCCTGCACTACACTGATGAGCCCCAAAAGGGTGAAACCGGTCTGTAGTCGGGAATCTGGTCAGCTATTATCCCAGCTTCTGCTTTAAAAACCCAGTGGGTGAGCTTTAGCCTATAGGATAAACCCATGTAAGTGGGATTTTCTAACCTTGTTTGGAATTCATTGCCAGAATTCCTTTAATTTAATTAGATTCCACAAACACCTGAAAAAAGCTATTCCAGAGAGCCTGCAAGGTTTGCTGTTCCGAAGGTATTAGACGAGATGTGCGTTATTATTGTCCAAAGTGCCCCAGCAACTCAACAACTTCTTACAACTTTTTTTTCATGTATTCCATCCAAAATGCTGCTTAAATGCTGCAGAAAATGGCAAACTTCACTTAATAAAAATAAAACATTTAATTTCCCTAGTTTTATGGAGATTTTCCTACCAAAAAAGGTAAAATTCAACATGCAATTGTGGGACATAAAAGTGCAGCAAAGAGCAAACATTGCTGGAAGGAAGAAGTTAGAATTTAAACCCTGCACAGTTTGAGATGGCGATGAGGAGCACTGAAAGCTATTAGGAGGCTTCTGGTTTTTCAGTTAACTATAAAAAGCTGGAACCTCTTTGGGACCTTGACAGGAAATCTTAGGGGTTCAATATGGAAAGGGAGACAATTGTAGACCACTGAGTCTGGGAGTCATGGAGAAAATATGCTGTTTAGTATCTAATACACCAAAGAATAACATTGATGTGTCATGATTGTATGAGAAGGTTGCCAGACCATGGAGAGGGTGCTAAGGTGCTTGGAGCAATTTTCCAGTAAAAGCAAAAAAAGGAAGACTATGCCATTTATCCCTGACACCATCTTAGAATGTTCAAAGCTAAGGAACCCAGGCTTTAAAGAAGTGAGTTGGGTGCAGAGTTTTGCCAACTCTGCAGAAGACATGCCCACTAATTCTGGGAGTTATAGGGGTTCTTGCTTAAAGTTTGTGTTACATTTCATGACATAAGCCATTCAATAAGTCCCAGGCAGTAAGAAGTCAAACAGTGGTTTGACAAATGGAAGTGCTGGTGCTTCTCATGCTTATTAGGTTTCTCACATTACAGTGAGGTTTTTTCAGCAGTTTGAGAGCCTGCACAGGGCCGTCCTGTAATTATGACCCAGAAGCGTCACTGCAGTACTGTCAAGGTGAACACCAATAAGTTTGATATTGTAGATTTTTTCGATCTGTATAGTTACAGAGGACATTCTATAATACACGGTCCAACTGCACAAAATTTAAAATGCTAAGTTGTATCTTACCAGCAGCCTGGGGATTCATGTGGCCAGGCGTGGTATCTAATATACACAAAATAAAAAGAAATCCTGCCTCTCAGATTGCCCAATGAGACATGTAGAATGTAATAAAGTGTCAAGTACTACAGGATCTGAATTCTGCATCTGTTGGTAGGTTAGAGCCATCTGGGTTTGTAAGTGGTATAGGCATATTTTAATATCTCATAGTAAATGTGCCATTCTCTAGATTTGTATGCACAAGGTTGGCAGGATGGAAAGAAAAGGCTCCAGATGTATATAGTTTAGAAACAAACCTTGAAATTCATCAGGTTTTTGGTTACTTGTCTTTGGGATTTTGGTAAGAAATTTATTTGAAAATTATTTTCCTATAAAGCAGCTTAAAGGGGACCTGTCACCCTAAGAAATAATTACAAATTGTTTTCTATTGTGGTTTGTCAAGCAAAATAAACTTCAATTACACTATACTTATTTCCTTCAGCACTGGAATTCACCATTGCAGAAAACAGGCAGGCTCCATTTTGTGGACACTGTTATTAAAGGAACAGTAACACCAAAAATTGAAAGAGCTTTAAAGTAATTAAAATATAACGTACTGTTGCCCTGCACTGGTACAGCTGGGGTGTTTTCTACAGTAACACTACTATAGTTTATATCAGTGCTGTCCAACTGGCGGCCCGTGACCCCCCTCTGTGTGGCCCCCAACCTGTCTGGCTGCTTTGATTGGCTTACCTTTGAGTAAGCATTAAATGGTATCAGTACTGAGATTAACTGGCCCCCTGCATGGTTCTCACCTCAGATTTAGGCTGTAATCCCTCTGTATTGTTTAAAAAATGTAATCCCCTATGTTTTTCACACCTTTTAGTTTCTGCATTGTTCAACACCCCTGCAGTGTTCACACCTCAGGCTCAGACTGTAGTCACTCCCATTGTTCAGCTTCTTCACAACCTCAGACATAGGTACTGTAGGCAGAGTATGGCACATACAGGCCAGCAATAGGGCAGGTAGAGTATGGCACACACAGGCAGCATAGGTCAGGGAGGGTATGGCACACAGGAAGGGTAGGGCAGGCAGAGTATGGCACACACAGTCAGGGTAGGGCAGGCAGAGTATGGCACACACAGGCAGCATAGGGCAGGCCAGAGTGTGGCACACACAGGAAGGGTAGGGCAGGCAGAGTATGGCACACACAGTAAGGGTAGGGCAGGCAGAGTATGCCAGCAGGCAGACACAGGAAGGGTAGGGCAGGCAGAGTATGGCACACACAGGAAGGGTAGGGCAGGCAGAGTATGGCACACACAGTCAGGGTAGGGCAGGCAGAGTATGGCACACACAGGCAGGTTAGGACAGGCAGAGTATGCGGCAACACACAGACAGCATAGGACAGGCAGAGTGCTGCCTGTGTGTGCCATACTCTGCTTGCCCTATGCTGCTTGTGGGAGGTGAACCTGGCAGGGGTTTGTTGTGGGAGTTTGTTAGCAGTTGGAAATAGCCATTAAATGGTCCAACGGTGTGTAATTATGTACTGGGGGTTGCTCTGCTATCCACAGGGGAGGGAGGAGGCATATGGAATTTAAGGGTATATCTTAATATGACATAATTCTTTCACATATGAATGATGGTTGATATCCCCCACAGTAAGGACCAAGCATTTGGGATTTTGCTGTGCTACCACCATTGTGATAAAAATGGGTGTGGTTTGAAGTGGGTGTGGTTTCAAAAAGGGGAGTGGTCAAAACTGGCTTCCATTAGCGGCCCTCCACCATGTATGCTAGAGAAATTTCGGCCCTCGGCACCCGTAGAAGTTGGACAGCACTGGTTTATATAATAAGCTGCTGTGTAGCCATGGGGGCAGCCATTCAAGCTTGAAAAAAAGAGAAAAGACACAGGTTACATAGCAGATAAGCTCTGTAGAATATAATAGTGTTCTATCTGTTATCTGCTATGTGCCTGTGCCTTTTCTCCATTGAATGGTGCCGCCCATGGCTTACACAGCAGAGTATTTATATAAACTATAGTAGCCTTCTGAAGCAACAACAACAACTTTTACCAGTGGCAGAGCAACAGTACAATGATATTTTAATTACTTTATACAACTTTCATTTTATGGCTGTTACTGTTCCTTTAAAGCAAGATGTGCATCCTACCAAAATCTTGTTTCTGTGCCAGTATGAGGGCGACCTGATACCCATATCCATAGCACAGTAAAAACACAATTAGATTGTCGAGGAGGGGAGGGGGAATGTGAGGAGTGCAGTGACATCTAAGAAGTTCTGAATTGAAAGTGAAAGTAACTGTCTGCCGCCCACCCCTATGCCTAAGGCATTGAGGCAGGTCAGGCCAAGATATGATGGACAGCTGGGACTTTTAAATGCTTATATAATGGTATAGATGTGTTAATTAAAAAAATGACTTTGGGTTACATGTTCAATTTGAAAAGGGCTTTTATTATAGCAGCTTTTTTCAGGCTGGGTGACAGGTCCACTTTAAGTTTCCCATATTTTAATATTCCATTCGACAATTGATTGCCCTCATGGGAATCCTTGAAGCTATCGCTGCACAACCATACTCCCCCACAGCATTAGTTTAGATGCCCAACACCACAAAAAGACCACAAAATGGCAATGTTTGCCTACAACACGAAAGTATGGGATTCCGTTAGAAAGCTGTATGGCTTAAGGTCATCCTATTTTGGGTAAGCTTTTTTTTCCACTCCTGGTTTGCTGTATGACTTAAGGCAGGGATCCCCAAACTTTTTAGTTTGTGGAGGTGCCAAATAAGGGCTAAGATTGGCTATGAGGCAGCCTCTATGAACACTATCAGCTTACAGGGGCTTTATTTGGTAGTAAATCTTGTTTTTATTCAACCAAAACTTGCCCCCAAGTCAGGATTTCAAAAATAACCACCTGGTTTGGGGCACTGAGGGCAACATCCAAGGGGTTGGGGAGCAATATGTTGCCCCTGAGCCACTGGTTGGGGATGACTGGCTTAAGGTCACCCATTTTGGTAACACTCTTTTCACTCCTGGTTTGCAATCCCCAGCCTTTAAGTGGTGGACTGAAAAAATGTTGGGTCATCAATTCTATCCGACAGGCCACATACTCCATGAGCGACTATTGAAAAGTAGTCTGCCCTGAACAATTTAGATTGCAAAAACTTAGTATACAGTATGGAAACTCTATAGTAGTGTTTCCGAAGCAAACACACAACTTTTTCCAGCACAGGCCAACAGTACATTACATTTTCATTAATTTAAACCATTTAATCCTTTGCACAAGAACCAACTGCCCCCACAGTACAAGTCCTTTGCACAGGCACCTACTTGTACCCAATATATATATATATCAGTGCCTGAGTTTAATTAATTAAAATAAGATGACAAAAATCCAATTGTACAGGTGCCTACTTTTACCCAAATACCTCAGTACATAACCCATGTGTATCAAACTAGCCCTTTGTACAGGCACCTACTTGCACCCATAGAAATCCCTCAGTGTGTGCCCCTAATTTCTTACTTTAGTAAATAAAGTCCTTAGTACAGGCACCTACTTGCACCCATAGAAATACCTCAGTGCCTGTCCCTAATATCTTACTACACAGTTTATATCATTCTCTGTACAGGCACCTACCTGCACCCATAGAAATACCTCAGTGCCTGTCCCTAATATCTTACTATACATTAGTCTATAATGTTCTCTGTTACAGGCACCTACCTGCACCCATAGAAATACCTCAGTGCCTGTCCCTAATATCTTACTATAGATTAGTCTATAATGTTCTGTTACAGGCACCTACTTGCACCCATAAAAATGCCTTAGCACCCGTCCCTAATTTCTTAAAACAGATTAGACTATAAAATACTTTATATGGACACTTACCTCCACCCATAGAAATACCTCAGTATCTGCCCCTAATTTCTTACTTTAGTCAATAAAGTCCTCTGTACAGGCACCTACTTGCACCCATAGAAATACCTCAGTATCTGCCCCTAATCTCACTACACATTAGTTTATATTATTCTCTGTACAGGCACCTACTTGCACCCATAGAAATACCTCAGTATCTGCCCCTAATCTCACTACACATTAGTTTATATTATTCTCTGTACAGGCACCTACTTGCACCCATAGAAATACCTCAGTATCTGCCCCTGATATCTTACTATAAATTAGTCAACAAAGTCCTTCGTACAGGCACCTACTTGCCCCTATAGAAACACCAAGTAGTCACCAATGTCCCACAAAATTTTCGCGTTACAAAGACTAAAACCCCAGCAGCCGCACAAAGCATTCCGCCTAATAAGGTGCCGCGCCAGCTGCTTTATCCTTCTCTCCCGCCCTCACTTTCCTCCCACAAACGGCCCGCCCCTCTGAGACTTTGCTCCTCTGTGTCTGCGCCTATTCAAATTACAAACTCTTCCATGGCCCGCCCCTGTCACATCTCCGCTCCCTAATCTGTCAAGCTTCCTGCCCACTCGTCTATTAGCCCCACCCACAAACATTGACGACAGCTCCGCCCTCAGCAGTCTAAGTGTACAGCTGTCGATTGGCTGCAAATGGTTTTCCCGCCTCTTAGGAGAGCAACGATTGGCTGCTGCAGTTTATGGACAGGATGAAGCAATAAACTGTCCGTGTAGTACATTTAGTACCGCAGTCTTTACTTTATCTATCTTGTATGTAGCTCAGCTCACAAGGCTCTTTACTGTACTACAACTCCCAGCATGCCCTTGACTCCATACCGTGCCCCTTGAATGTAGCTCAGCTCACAGGGCTCTATACTGTACTACAACTCCCAGCATGCCCTATGCCACCATACTGTGCCCCTTGTATGTAGCTCTGTTCACGGGGTGCTTTACTGTACTTACAACTCCCAGCATGCCCTGTGCCTCCATACTGTGCCCCTTGTATGTAGATCAGCTCAAAGGGCGCGTTACTGTACTACAACTCCCAGCATGCCCTGTGCCTCCATATTGTGCCCCTTGTATGTAACTCAGCTCAAACGGCGCATTACTGTACTACAACTCCCAGCATGCACTGTGCCTCCATACTGTGTGTGTATGTAGCTCTGTTCACAGGGCGCTTTACTGTACTACAACTCCCAGCATGCCCTGTGCCTCCATACTGTGTCCCTTGTATGTAGCTCAGCTCACAAGGCGCTTTACTGTACTGCAACTCCCCACATGCCCTGTGCCTCCATACTGTGTGCCCCTTGAATGTAGCTCAGCTCACAGGGCGCTTTACTGTACTACAACTCCCAGCATGCCCTGTGCCTCCATACTGTGTCCCTTGTATGTAGCTCACCTCACAAGGTGCTTTACTGTACTGAAACTCCCAGCATGCCCTGCCTGTGCCTCCATACTGTGTGCCCCTTGAATGTAGCTCAGCTCACAGGGCGCTTTACTGTACTACAACTCCCAGCATGCCCTGTGCCTCCATACTGTGCCCCTTGTATGTACATCAGCTCAAAGGGCGCGTTACTGTACTACAACTCTCAGCATGCCCTGTGCCTCCATACTGTGCCCCTTGTATGTAGATCAGCTCAAAGGGCGCGTTACTGTACTACAACTCCCAGCATGCCCTGTGCCTCCATATTGTGCCCCTTGAATGTAGCTCAGCTCACAGGGCTCTATACTGTACTACAACTCCCAGCATGCCCTATGCCATACTGTGCCCCTTGTATGTAGCTCTGTTCACAGGGCTCTTTACTGTACTACAACTCCCAGCATGCCCTGTGCCTCCATACTGTGTCCCTTGTTTGTAGCTCAGCTCACAAGGCGCTTTACTGTACTGCAACTCCCAACATGCCCTGTGCCTCCATACTGTGTGCCCCTTGAATGTATCTCACCTCACAGGGCGCTTTACTGTACTGGAACTCCCAGCATGCCCGGCTCCTCCATACTGTGTGCCCCTTAAATGTAGCTCAGCTCACAGGGCGCGTTACTGTACTGCAACTCCCAGCATGCCCTGTGCCTCCATACTGTACCCCTTGAATGTAGCTCAGCTCACAGGGCGCGTTACTGTACTGCAACTTCCAGCATGCCCTATGCCTCCATACTGTGTCCCTTGTATGTAGCTCAGCTCACAAGGCGCTTTACTGTACTGCAACACCCAACATGCCCTGTGCCTCCATACTGTGTGCCCTTAAATGTAGCTCAGCTCACAGGGCGCGTTACTGTACTGCAACTCCCAGCATGCCCTGTGCCTCCATACTGTGCCCCTTGAATGTAGCTCAGCTCACAGGGCGCTTTACTGTACTGCAACTCCCAGCATGCCCGGCTCCTCCATACTGTGTTGTGCCCCTTGTATGTAGCTCAGCTCGCAGGTCGCTTTACTGTACTACAACTACCGCCATGCCCTGTGCCTCCATACCGTGCCCTTGTTTGTAGCTCAGCTCACAGGGCGCTTTACTGTACTACAATTCCCAGCATGCCCTGTGCCTCCATACAGTGCCCCTTGTATGTAGCTCACCTCACAAGGTGCTTTACTGTCCTACAACTCCCAGCATGCCCTATGCCTCCATACTGTGGGTCCCTTTTATGTAGCTCAGCTCACAGGGAGCTTTACTGTACTGCAACTCCCAGCATGCCCTGTGCCTCCATACCGTGCCCCTTGTATGTCGCTAAGCTCAGAGGGCGCTTTACTCAATCTACTGCAACTCCCAGCATGCCCTGTGCCTCCATACTGTGCCCCTTGTATGTAACTCAGCTCAGAGGGCGCTTTATTGTACTACAACTCCCAGCATGCCCTATGCCTCCATACTGTGCCCCTTGTATGTAGATCAGCTGCTGTACTCAGCATGCCCTGTGCTCCATATTGTGCCCTTGTATGTAGATCAGCTGTTACTGTACTACAACTCCCAGCATGCCCTGTGCCTCCATACTGTGCCCTTGTATGTAGATCAGCTCAAAGGGCGCGTTACTGTACTACAACTCCAGCATGCCCTGTGCCTCCATACTGTGCCCTTGTATGTAGATCAGCTAAAGGGCGCGTTACTGTACTACAACTCCCAGCATACCCTGTGCCTCCATATTGTGCCCCTTGAATGTAGCTCAGCTCACAGGGCTCTTACTGTACTACAACTCCCAGCATGCCCTATGCCACCATACTGTGCCCCTTGTATGTAGCTCTGTTCACAGGGCTCTTTACTGTACTACAACTCCCAGCATGCCCTGTGCCTCCATACTGTGTCCCTTGTATGTAGCTCACCTCACAAGGTGCTTTACTGTACTGAACTCCCAGCATGCCCTGTGCCTCCATACTGTGTGCCCCTTGAATGTAGCTCAGCTCACAGGGCGCTTTACTGTACTACAACTCCCAGCATGCCCTGTGCCTCCATACTGTGTCCCTTGTATGTAGCTCAGCTCACAAGGGGCTTTACTGTACTGCAACTCCCAGCATGCCCTGTGCCTCCATACTGTGTGCCCCTTGAATGTAGCTCAGCTCACAGGGCGCTTTACTGTACTGCAACTCACAGCATGCCCTGTGCCTCCATATTGTGCCCCTTGAATGTAGCTCAGCTCACAGGGCGCTTTACTGTACTGCAACTCCCAGCATGCCCTGTGCCTCCATACTGTGCCCCTTGAATGTAGCTCAGCTCACAGGGCGCTTTACTGTACTACAATTCCCAGCATGCCCTGTGCCTCCATACCATGCCCCTTGTATGTAGCTCTGTTCACGGGATGCTTTACTGTACTTACAACTCCCAGCATGCCCTATGCCTCCATACTGTGCCCTTGTATGTAGATCAGCTCAAAGGGCGCGTTACTGTACTACAACTCTCAGCATGCCCTGTGCCTCCATACTGTGCCCCTTGTATGTAGATCAGCTCAAAGGGCGCGTTACTGTACTACAACTCCCAGCATACCCTGTGCCTCCATATTGTGCCCCTTGAATGTAGCTCAGCTCACAGGGCTCTATACTGTACTACAACTCCCAGCATGCCCTATGCCACCATACTGTGCCCCTTGTATGTAGCTCTGTTCACAGGGCTCTTTACTGTACTACAACTCCCAGCATGCCCTGTGCCTCCATACTGTGTCCCTTGTTTGTAGCTCAGCTCAAGGCGCTTTACTGTACTGCAACCCAGCATGCCCTGTGCCTCCATACTTTGCCACTTGTATGTAGCTCAGCTCACAGGGCGCTTTACTGTACTACAACTCCCAGCATGCTCTGTGCCTCCATACTGTGTGCCCCTTGTATGTAGCTCAGCTTACGGGGCGCTTTACTGTACTGCAACTCCCAGCATGCCCTGTGCCTCCATACTGTGCCCCTTGTATGTAGCTCAGCTCACAGGGCGCTTTACTGTACTACAACTCCCAGCATGCCCTGTGCCTCCATACTTTGCCACTTGTATGTAGCTCAGCTCACAGGGCGCTTTACTGTACTACAACTCCCAGCATGCCCTGTGCCTCCATACTGTGTGCCCCTTGTATGTAGCTCAGCTCACAGGGCGATTTATTGTACTACAACTCCCAGCATGCTCTGGCACTTGCCCTGTGCCTCTCCCATACTCTGTGCCCCTTTATTAGGCCTCACTCACAAGGCTGCTTTACTCTACACAAGCTCCCAGCTAGCCATTGACTCCTACGGTATCCCCTTGACTGTAGTAATAGTACTCACGCACAAGGCGGCTTTACTGGCTACTACAACTAACCAGCATGCCCTGTCCTCCATACCTGCTGCCCTTGTATGTACTCAGCCTCACAGCTTTTACCTGCAGTACAACAGACTTCCCAGCTGCCCTGTCCCCATTACTTGTGCTCCTGATGTAGCTCAGCTTCACAGGCGCTTTAAACTGCTACTCAACTCCCCAGCATGCCATGTCCTCCAACTGTGCCCCTTGTTATGTAATCAGCTCCAAGCGTGCTACTGTACTACAACTCCCCTCAGCATAGCCCTGCTACTCCATTACTTCATCTTCTTGTACTGTACTCACAGGCGACGCTGTTACTTATACTACAACCCCAGCATGCCCGTGACACTCATTACTGTGCCCCTTGTATGTAAGCTCAGCCTCACAGGCGCTTTACTTTACTGCAACCCCGCATCCCCTGTGCCCTCCATACTTTCCCCTATTATGTACTCTGATCCAAGGGCTATTCCTTACTACTATTAAGGCTTTTCCCTGTATGATATAAATGACAGGGATCATGGATGTAATTACCAAGGCTGACGTACATTGAGCCAGAGGTATGCAAAGGACTGAAAATATGTTTAATTTGATTATCCTATTCCAACCCAACAATGATCCCAGTCAGCCAATGAAAGGCGCAACCTTATTCCAGAATGCATTCCCTTATTATTTCATTACTGCTGGGATCACGCTTTCAACCAGCCAACTGACTATTTCTTGCACATTTCTTATAATGTTTCCCTTGGAAATTTATGTGCACTTCTGTGCAGCCCTGACGCCATCTTATTATTATTTGTCTGTTCAGAGTGAGCTATAGTATTGTTCATGAGTGACCATGTTAGTTCTGAGTGTTAGGCTCATGATCTCTTTTCACGTGAGAGAACTTGTACTCTTTCAGTGAGTATAACTCAGTGGTCTTGTTCAGTGAGTTTTAACTCATGGTCTTGCTTCAGTAGTATGCTCGTGTCTTGTTACTGACGTACCTCAATATTCTGGCTCAGTAGGTACTCATTTTCTTTCTGAGGTAACTCAGTAGCGCTTGCTTTAATGAGTATCACTCATTAGTTCAGAGTAGTAAGCTCAGTCTCTAGTTCAGTGATTAGCTCCACTTTCTGGCTTCAGGGGAGCTCATGTCTTCTTCAATGAGGTAACTCCAGTTTCTTGTTTCAGAGTGTATCCACGTGGTCAAGTTCATGAGTGTAACTCAGTGATCTCCTGTTCAGTGAGTGTACTTATGTAACTAGTTCACGTGAGATTAACTCAGTGTCCTTGTTCATGATGTAGGCTCGTGTTCTGTTCATGTAATGTAACTATCAAAATTGCGAGTCAGTAAAATGTGCTCAGTTTTCAGAGTTGTAATCAGTCGGTCTTGTTCAGTAGGTAACTCAGTGCTTGTTCAGTGGTGTAAGCTCAGAATTTCTGGTTCAGTAATGTACCTCAGTTTCTTTTCAAGTGAGTGTAGACTCTGTTCGTGTCATGAGTGTAGCTCGCTGTACTGTTCAGTGAGTTACTCACTTGTTTTTAGAGTGGTAGCTCAGTCTCTGTCATTGACTGTAAGCTCGTGTTCTGTCAGGGATGCAAGCTCAGTTTTTCTGGTTTCATTGAGTGTACTCAGTTCTGTCGTGATTAGCTACATAGTCTTGTTCGTGAGTGTACTCATATCTCTTTATTCTGCTCATTGAATACTTATTAAATTGCGGTCATAAAGTAGCCATTGTCTTGTTCAGTGAATGGAGGCTCATGTCTGTCAGTGAGATTAACTCATTGTCTTGTTACGTGAGTGTTACTCGTTTCTGTTTCGTGAGGTTGACCAGTCTTCATTGTTCAGTAGTAGTCATATTCTTGTTCCAGTGGTGATTAGTCATTTCTGCTTCAGTGCACGTGTAGCTCAGTTTCTGTTATAGTTACTCTGTGTTCCTTCTTGTGAATGTAGTCAGTGTACTTCTCAAGTTGTAGGCTCTGTTTATTCAGTTGAAGTTTAGCCAGTCTTTGTTTTAGTGAGTGCTAGCTCATGTTTTTCATCCCTCT